>NW_010251896.1:0-71862 GCF_000690775.1 Eurypyga helias | reverse complement strand
AAACCATTTTTATATAAAGTTCTGATTTTGTTTGTTTGTTTGTTAAGAAGGGATTCAGTGTACAAGCCCCCAGTTTATAGTTAGATACCAGACATGAGTGCATATAGTGTGCATGTGATTCTGCAAAATACATTGACTTTAAATCCTGAAAAAAATGGGCATGGCTCATCATCAGCTTTCAAGGATATATTCATTTAGTAGGTGTTCAGAAAATATCAGATATGTCGAGTCTTGCTTTGGCAAGAAGTTTCTTGGAGATGCTCAATGCTTTGTTTATAACTAAAGCAATAAGGTTAGAAGAAGGAACCATAACAAATGCAGAATTAAATGGCTTTTGGTATGTTATCAAACCTGTAGGTACTCAGAATAAAGAGTTGAATGAAGGAAGAAACCATCTTGAGTTAATCAGAGTAATTGCTGGAGATTTAAATACTGTTGCACACAAGTAACTTTTTATTAAAACTGATTTGAGACAGTCTGCATTTAATATAAAAAGCAGGCTTTTCTGCTGGCATGGGAGTGAGAACAGCAGTGTGATCTGTGATGACAGCACGTGACATGTCCAGTGTCTTAGGATTCAATGATTGTTTTGCTTGGCCAGTGTCACACAGCAAATTCCATAGGATTTTGTCTGCCATTGACTCTGCTGGTGACAAGATCTGAAGTCACTCAGCAGACAGAAAATCAACAGCTATTCAGCATATTGCTTGCATGTGCTTGAATCTACTGTTTTCTGTAAGGTTTATTAGCTGCTTTCATTATTTTTTTTTTTTTGTAGTAAGCATTGCACTTTCTGATCCAGAACAAGTTTAGACAGCAATAAAAAGTGATTTTGTGCTGCATTTTACAGTTTTAAATGTGTTTAAAAGTAGAAGCACATGACAGTTTATTGAGTTGCATTGATTTTAATGAGTTTTCAACAGCTCATCTTAGATTTTTTTTTTTAAAGGTTGCATTTCCAATGTAAAATTTCCTCCCTAAAGTGTCTCAGTTAGCTGTTCAGATTACACTATAAAATGAGAGATTTCCTTTTTCTTCTTTACAGGCAAAAGTTGGCATACTGTTTGCTTCTCAGTGTTTGAAAAAAATTGCTCAAACAAATACCTGTGTTTGTTGAAAATAGTTTTCAATTGTGTGTAATGGAGCTTCTATGTGTGCACCTGTGAAAAAGACAGAGGACTGGAGTTGCATTCTCATCCATTAGTAAATGAAATTCCTTTTTCAGCTGCACAGTGATTCATATGCAATGTTTTTGTATGTCCCTTACAACTAGAATATCTCATTACCTCACAAATTATATCAGATATTTCCTCCCAAGGGGACTTTTTTTCTTTTCACAGTACCTTTTGTGAACATCAGCTTAAAAAGAAAATTATGTATTTTAAAATATATATCTAAGATATAATATCTTTGTCTCCATTGTATGGATCCTTATTTTAATTTATGTGTAAAAAGTTGCTGTCAGGAGAAGGCGTATATGTAACAGTTAGATCAAAGTTGTTTTTTCAGTAAGCAGTGATTCATAGATGCCACTCAAAAATTACCAATCTGACTTTGCAATAACAACGAATGTAAATAGTTTTCTTAATGTGAAAGGCCCTGGCATTGTTTTTGTTGCTGCATGTGTATTAGTAGCACATTACTGCCACCTTTTTAGCTTGCATGACTGTTTTCCGAAACACTTTTGTGTGGGAAAGGAAGAAGCCTATTTTCTTACAGATTTACTGTCTGTGGTGAGAAGCAGCAAATACTGGGATTTAATCTACTCCTCCCACTCACCCATTCCCCAACAAAAAAACCCTCTCATCCATATATATTTTTTTATCTCTTCTTCCACTGACTCAACATATGAATAATCTGTAGGAATATTTGTGATTACTCATAGTTGGTTTCTTCATAAGGAAGCCTTGGTTACGAGTAAGCTAACACTGATATTCAAAGGGAGAAGTGTGTCTCTACATGTAGACTTTTTAGGTATCTAGGTACACTTTAACAGTCTAACACTTCATATAGATGATAAATGAGCTGAGAGTGGTCACCAAAAGACAGACGTGTGCATAAACAAATATATGTTCAAGAAATTAAAGAAAACAAATTAAAGGCAGGTGAGAGGGCAGGCTACCTTTAATGTGAATATATATGTACATCTCTAAAGCTTTTCTCCATAATTTTCATTCAAATTATGTATTGTTCAATATATCTTCCTTTCTCCTTTGTGCAAGATCTTTGGCTGCACTTCTGTGATGTGTATCAAGTGGTAGTTCAATTATTTTTTGTTGGTCTTTAAGTGTGCAAAATGCTGAATTAAGTCTTCTACAAAGACAAGCAATTAAGATCTTGAGATGCATTTTGGAGGAAGTCTGGATTCACAGTCCTACCCAAGACTGGATAGGTTTCACAGTCCAGGGATCCCTGCACCTACACAGCTCTTACTGTTTGCACTGCCAACGCCTCTTTCCATCACACCACAGAAGAGCAGGTCAGTTGTCTGTAACCAAAAGGATGACTTAAGTAATTTAAGCAGCAGCCGTTCAGGTGAAAGATCCTACTTTGCCATCGAAGGCACAGATCTTGGGACTGCAAGGAAATGCTAAAGCATGAGTTAGGCAGGGTTTGAAAACTGCTTGTTTGAAGGTTACTTTTGGTTGTCTTAAATTGAGAACAGTATCTGCCCTTCTGGATGCCCATACCTGTCTCTATGCACATCATGAGAAGTAGAAGCACTCTCTGAACTTCAT
This sequence comes from Eurypyga helias, assembly GCF_000690775.1. Lineage (NCBI taxonomy): Eukaryota > Metazoa > Chordata > Aves > Eurypygiformes > Eurypygidae > Eurypyga > Eurypyga helias. Next base: position 69,124 of record NW_010251896.1, on the reverse strand, counting down.
GCCTGAATTTTAGGTGCTCCTGTGCTCACTGTTGTTAGGACTGTATTTTTATTTTAACTGGTTCCAAATGCTATCCATGCTGGCAAAAACAGGGGTTAAAAGGGAAACTAAACAGATGACACAGCCAAGAATGACAGTCCCACTTCTTCCCTTGTTTTCCAATCCCATCCAAAAACTAACCCAGTGGGCTGCATTACCCTGCTGAGTGTTGTCATGAGTGCCAGAGTGAGCAGAAGACTGTGTGGGTGCACAGGAGAAGAGCGGGGAAGAGCAGCTGAAGAGGGACGTGAGATTGCTGCTTTGGCTAGAACAAACTACCAGATGGGCTTTGCCGTGTGGTCTGACTTCTCCCCGGAGCTCTGTTCTGCTTCCCACAGAAAATATTTCCTTTCCATGTCTCCAGATGCAAACTGAAGCAGGACTTTAAGGCCTTTCCACTTAGGGTGAATCCAGCACAGCCATGGTGGCACAAGCAAAATTCCTATGGGGCTGGATTTACATGTCCATCTGAAAATACCTGTATTTCCATTATTTTTGATGAATGCACACTATTCAGTGCTGCTGAGGGAATCTTAGGTCTGCAGAGAGAGCTCTCAACTTTTCATTGCTGCAACAGGTGACTGCTAACCCCAGGTAGCGCTGGCAGAGGTGAAACATCACCACCTCCTTGCAGGACTTTGAAGAAGACAAGGTCAGAAAGAAATCTGTCCAAGGGTTTTGAGAGGGGCAAGTCTGTAGCTGAACCAAAGCTGATAATTGAAGACAAGTAGCTGACAATCCACAGGGCTGGTAGGAAGAGAGCGTGAAAGTGGCTGGTAGGACCTCTAGAAGAGGCAGGAGTTTCCCAGATACCCAAATGTCTTTCTGGTTTTTTCTTCTGTTTCACATTTCTTACAAAGCACAGTTTCACTGATTGCTAAGCACTTTCTACACAATTTCATTTGGATTTTTTATTATTTGGCTTTTGAGTGAGAAGGTGGGTTGGGTAGGAACTTTTCTGTTGGATTTTTCATCAGAAAAAAATTCTGACTGTCTTGTTACTCCATCAAAAATATGCCCTGGCATTAATTTCTTGGCATCCTACCAGAGGGGAAGAGGGAGGAGTTCAGAATGCAAGCTTCACTGATAAATGGTGACTCTGATAGCGTGTTGCCATTTTCTTTTATCCTTAGATAACTTCAGCGTCAGCAGTTTTGGTGATGATGTAAGTTCATGTGAAACTTTAGGACAAGATGATTTTTAATACATCAGCTATGTAAAATGTGTTAAAGTCAGATTTCTGGCTTAAAATCAATTTTATCTTAAAACCACTTTGAACTAGAGTGGCCCAGTACTTTTTTTAAGAGTCTGTGTGAATCTGAAATAAAATAACGGAGCATGATAACCTGGGATGACAGCTTGTTCTAGGTAACAAACTTCTTTTTAATTCTGTAGGAGGCAGAAGGTTGATTTTTCTATTTCATCCAATCTAAAATTTTAAGAGTGGAAGGAATAGCCTATGGCCAAGCCCAGAAAACATCAGCAAATACTGGCACCCTCATACATTGTCACAGTTTCATTTTCTAAAATTATTTTCTGCTTTACCTTTCAAAGTAGCAGAAGCCCTTTGTTTGCTGGATGTTTGTATTTAAAATCCTTGGTGTAAAATTAAGCTTAACAGAACCCAGAAAATGACCTTGAATAGGACTCACAGGATGTCTAAGTAGCCAAATTTATTTCACATTTTAAATATATCAGTGAAGAATTAAAAAACTTTGAATTGAATCTTGCTTTGTTTCAGCAGAAATCTTGTTTCAGCAGATTGTGGTTAAACCACACCCCCTCCCCACAATCATTTAAGCACAGTAAGTGTTTAACTTTGGATTTCTAGTATGTACTGTTACTATGTTCCTTCCCATAACATATGAGAAAAGCCTCCTCATAAACTTATAATACATAGTTCTAGTGGCCCAGCAGGATAGAATAAATCTATCTGCTTTTTGTTAGGAGTGTATCTACGAGCTGCTTGAAAAAATTCATAATATAAAAACACTCAGAAGGGAAATGAATATTTCATTTTATCTATTTGTTTTTAATTTAAAGTTGAAAAGGAAAGTGAAGTTCTCTCTGTTCACCATAAACTCAGAATTCCTAGAAGGACATAGGGATCCTTTGCATTTATCTTTCAATTTTGTATTTGGTAACTCTTCCAAAACACAATACATCATAAAATATGATTTATACAAAACACAATAAAAAACTTTCCTTTACAATCTTGTGTTTGTTATTTCTGAGTAGTCCTAAACCAGAGACTTGAGGAATATCCTTCCTAGGAAGATAAGAGTCTCTGGTATAGCCACTTGTAAGTATTGAAAGGTCTTCTGTTTCAAGCCTATGCTTGCTTTTAAATCACTGTAATCTCTGCTGCTAAGGTCACGACATAATGAAAGTTGTTTGGTGCTGACTGGTTAATTTTGGAGACAGCCAGAATGCCATGATGCCCTAGAAGACATAACTAGGAGTCACACTAGAGAAAATCTTGCAAGAAGCTGTTTGAGCCTTTCATATTTGAGATGAAAGCTGACACTGTCTTTCCTTACGTAAGCAGTGCTGGTCTGTGCCATGTCCAGAAATGCATCCATTCAGATTAGACACAAAGAAAGTGTCCTGACTTCAGAGTAGTGTGAAACTTCAGTTTGTCATGTTTGTACTCCCAGCAAAATGACCAAGTGTTTAATTGTTAATCCAGACTGGTTTTACTCTTCCACATCAGATATCCAGAGCCATTTTTGCCAGCCCATGAAACACCTTTCATGTTTTGGTGGAGGAAGCCTATACAGCACAATCTGCTGAGCCAGAAAGCTGAAGATGTCCAGCTCTGTTAGTTTTCCTGGGAGTCTCTGGAATTGCACATATTGTCGCAGAAGGGCTAGAGGACTTGACCAGAAATCACACCACTGTGGAGAAACAGGCTGTGAGGGCAAGGAAGGTCTGGGAACAGCAGCATTGTGCCCCTCTGGGCTTAAAGGGCTTTACGCACTGCCCAGGGTACCTGTTTAAGGGCGCCTGTGTTTACAAAGTTTCTTCCCACTTGACTGCACATACAAAATGGTTTTCTGTTGCTACGTTAAGGGAAAGACTGCAGCAGGAGGGAGAAAAGAGATTTAGACTTCTTTCCGTATGCACTGAATTATCTGTGACTTTGGGGAGGACAGTGCATGCCCAGCCCTATTTCCAGGGTGTTTCCAGCCACACCAAGTACTTTCTAGATAAGTCCCAGGAGCACAGTACGTTACAGGAACAGGATGTCTGTGTTTGCCAGTGTGTGGATTTAGAGATTGATTGCATCAAAAAATCTTGGGCTTGATGTTGGCTTACATATATGTAATTTGTGTATGTATCCACACTATATATACCTTTATGTTATCTGTGTACAAATAACGTGTACAGTTCCTGTGATTTGCATATATCTATTTCAGGATAAGAAAGACAACATTGAGCCAACGTCACTATTTTTCTCTTACGTGAAACTTAAAATTTTGGTAGTACTTCTTGATTAATTCCCACTATAGCCAATTTGGCAAGTAGACAGTATATTTTTTCCATTTTTTAAGTAAACCCATAGAAACAGTGCTAAGAAAGGAAATTGTATCTGGCAAGTTAAAGAAGCCTGGATCACCAGTCTTTACTTCACTACACATACACCCACACGAACTTTGAACTCCATTGCATCCTAAGTTCCTGCTGGCTGCATTTCCAAAGATTCAAAGTATTTCCAATAAAAGAAGTTATCAGCCAGTTTTTCCCTCTGAGTTTTGAAATAGATGGTGTGACCTGTAGTTACTAGTTTCCAAAAGTAATGGATGAATTGTAAGAAGACATACTTTATTCTTGTTTATAGTTTGAAAATATTGGCCCTTTTGTTTAGAAATCTTTTTCTTTCATTTTTAAGAATTTCATTATTATAAATGTGGGAAAAGTTCCTAGTGGGAAAAGAATGCTGCAGACACAGATCCCAAAGCCAACCCCCACATTGCAATTTTCCTGTTGCCTCACATCTGGAATGTGTAACTTGCAAACTCAACCATAACAAGAATTATGGTTGAGCAAGTTAAAAAGTTTGCATTTGATGAGGAGAGGAGTCAAGTTGACCCTGATAAGGACATTTTTTTCTTTAAATGAAGCCACATATTTTTTCTTAAAGGAAAAAAAAAAAAAAAGAAAAAAGAAAAAGAAAGAAAATATAAGCTTAGCCTAAACCCAGGAAGTTAAAACCCTGCTAATGGGAGCTCAAGTTCGCACAGCTGCCTTGTAATCAAGGCTGACTGTACTCCACATTGTTTAAAAGAAGAAAAAATAGACTGGATATACGTGCAAGACAATCATCTGTACATTGCAGCTGGGACATGGTGGTTTTTTTCAGTTCATACATTGTAGCTCATATTTAGTGAATAGCATAGTGAAGTGTAGGTTGACAAAAGGGTATCAGATTAGAGATTTTGACTTTCTCTTCCATTAGACATAATTCAGAATTTCTGCAATAATACCTGGACGGAGTAAAATAAGACCAAAGTAAAACCAATATAATTTACCTAAAATGATTATATATTTCAAAGTATGCTAAAATTAGCAGTATAAAAAAACCCCAGGTTTAATCTATCCTTGATATAAATCAACTGAATTCATTAAATGTACTTCAAAGATTATTTTCTCCTTTCATCATTTCTAGTTAGACAATTAAAAATTATTATATTTATGTAAACCTTTGAAAACTTGATGTGTCTGAAATCATGATTATGGATTTTGTGCAAATTGACAAAATGTAGTTCATTATGGGTGTCTAAATGTGTGTACACATTCCCGTGAGCTATGCAAGAATGTGTAAAAAGTGTGAATCTACAGCTGAACAGTAATTTTTTATCTTCTCTAACTTCCTTAAATCGCTAAACTGTAACAGAGTTTATAAATTTTCATTGTAGGATGACCTGAGCCTGATTCAGCAATCGCACGGTTTTTGTAAAAAAAAAAAAAAAAAAAAAAGGGATCCAATTTCCATTTTCCATGGTCAGTGTTATGGATGGAAAAAGTACACAAAAAAAATATGAGATCATAACCACCAAGTTATAAGATTATGATTCTCTTTTCAAGGCGGATACTGCCAAGTAGAATCTTGCCAGAAGTGTATTCCATCCTGCATGAGTAAAGAAAGAGAGTATCTGCAGGCTGACAGAAATCAAGCAAACAGACTTGCTAAAGAAATGTGGAGAAGTAGAAAACTTTCACTATGAACCCTTAACAAAAGTTTTTCAGGAAGTTATGATTCAACCTGCAAAGACCTATTGCATTTCCAAATAGGAGGAATTGGGGAGGTATTATCTGAAAGGTTTGATTACATGAATATAAGAATGATGATTATAAGCAAAAATATAGCCAAGGAAAGGGAAAATAAAGTATGGATCAATATTATGCCACAGTGAACTCTGAGGCATACAGAGGCAAAGATTTATGACCTTGGTAATGCTGAAGTTGAATAAATTATTACAGATAAGTAAATTATCACAGGTAAGGTCTCCACAGCTACCACTCCACAGCTAATAGACTTTCTATTAACTGTTGATGAATTTGCATGAGTTATTTGGTAAAAAAATGGAAAGTTTCCTGACTACTGCAGCTAGACACGTAACATGTGTTAGGCACACATCTTTCATTCATGGAATAGCTCCCAAACAAGAGTATGCTATCCTGAGAGCTTAAGTCCTCCAGCTCCCAAAGTGATCAGATCAGTATGAAGAATGGTTGAACCATTCTCTCTTTCTGATCCCATCTGTAAGTGAACACTGTAAAATATGGGTGGACATAAGATTAGCATATCAAATGCACACTGGAATTTGCTCATCATCTGAAGTTCTACATGCTGGTTGTTCAGAATAAAGATGTTCGTAGCAAACAACTCCCTTTTGTGAAAAACGCTGTATCTTTTTCAAAATAAGTGAAGCTCATTAGCAATCCCCTAAAGAAATGCAATATGTTATATTGACGTATCTGTCACTTCCTTTCAGTAGCTCAGTTTCCAGATTTTTCTTGTCTTACATATTCACTGATTTTTATACTCGATGAAAAATAAAATCACAGAATTGTTCTGGTTGGAAAAGACCTTTAAGATCATTGAGTCCAACTACATCAGCTTTTCTTTTAAATACCTGCAGGGATGGTGACTCTGCCACTTCCCTGGGCAGTCTATTCCAATGGCTGACAACTCTTTCTGTGAAGAAATTTTTCCTAATACTCAATCTGAACCGTCCCTGGTGCAACCTGAGGCCTTTTCTTCTCATCCTATCACTTGTAACTTGGAAGAAGAGGCTAACACCCACTTCTCTATAACCTCCATTCAGGTAGTTGTAGAGAGTGATAAGGTCTCCCCTGAGCCTCCCTTTCTCCAGGCTAAACTACCACAGTTCCCTCAGCTGCTTCTCACAGGACTTGTGCTCCAGACCCTTCCCCAGCTCTGTTGCCCTTCTCTGGACATGCTCCAGCACCTCAATGTCTTTCTTGATGTGAGGTGCAGCATCCCCAGTGCTGAATACAGGGGGATGATCACTTTCCTAGTCCTGCAGGCCACACTGTTCCTGATGCAGGCCAGGATACCATTGACCTTCTTGGCCACACTGCCAGCTCATAGTCAGCCAGCCATCAACCAACACCCCCAGGTCCTTTTCTGCTGGGCAGCTTTCCAGCCACTCAGCCCCAGGCTTGTAGCATTGCATGGGGTTGTTGTGACCCAAGTGTTTCATTCCAATTTTTCTTATCCTTAAAAAAAACCTCCTTCAGTTTCTAGTCCTAGCAAGCTAAGAAGCTTAATACTAAATATCTTTAAACCTTAGAGTTTTTCCTTATGTGCTTTCCAATCTAAGGAATTTTTACACAGAAAATATATGTTTTAAATAGAGTTTTTTTTCTGAAATTAAAAATCAAAATTATCTGTGAGAATGAAACTGATGCAATCTGTTAGTTTCTTGGAAATTGTACTAAGTGTCAGTCACTAGGAGAAAGATTACACCTGTGTAGGTTTTAATTTATTGTTGTCATGGTCCCTGGGAATGAAATCTAAGTGGAAGGCAGAAAATAAAGTCCTGTTTATTTTTTTATGCATTTTTAAATACATCATTAACATCTGGATGTCAGTTTGATTTCTAAAATCGAAACTGGGTTCAGTAGAGTACAGTAGAATGAGACTTTCGAAATGGTGATATAAGCAGCTGTTGGATCTCCAGCATAAGGGTAGCAAAGTGATGTCTCTAAACACATTAAGACTGATTGAAGAACAGACCAGAATGTCCCTTAACAAAAAGTGAAATTCAGGTAAGAGGAGAGGGAATTATTTAAAGATAAATAATGAAACTATTCCTTCTGTATGTAAGGACATCTGCAAAGTGAATCAGATTTACATTAGAATGCTGTGTGTGCTGTGATCTTTGTGAACAGCCTAATTAAAGATCATTCTGAACCCACTATGGTACTTTTCTTCCCTGTGCACTTTCCATAGAAAATTGTTTGTTACTGGCTGAATGGCAGAACTCAGAGGGTTGTGATCAGCGGTGCAGAGTCTAGCTGGAAGCTTGTGGCTAGCAGGGTTCCTCAGGAGTTGGTACTGCGACCAGTCCTGTTTAACATATTCATCAGTGACCTGGGTGAAGGGACAGAGTGTACCCTCAGCAAGTTTGCTGATGATACCAAAATGGGAGGAGTGGCTGATGCCAGAAGGTTGTGCTGCCATTCAGCGAGACCTGCACAGGCTGGAGGGTTGGGTGGAGAGGAAGCTAATGAAGTTCAACAATGGAATTGCATAGTCCTGCACCTGTGGAGGAATAACGCCATGCACCAGTACAGACTGGGGGTTGACCTGCTGGAAAACAGCTCTGCAGAGAAGGACCTCAGACTGCTTGTGGACAGCAAGTTAACCGTGAGCCAGCAATGTGCACTTGTGGCCAAGAAAGCCAATGGTATCCTGGGGTGCATTAAGAAGATTGTAGCCAGCAGGTCGAGGGAGGACATCCTCCCTCTCTACTGTGCCCTGGTGAGGCCGCATCTGGAGTACTGTGTCCAGTTCTGAGCTCCCCAGTTCAAGAAAGACAGGGATCTGTTGGAGAGAGTACAGAGGAGAGCTACAAAGATGATTAGCGGACTGGAACACCTCCTTTATGAGGAAAGGCTGAGAGCACTGTGTCTGTTTAGCCTGGAGAAGAGAAGGCTGAGAGGGTATCTCAGGAATACTTATAAAAATCTATAAGGCGGGTGTCAAGAGGATAGGGCCAGACTCTTTTCAGTGGTGCCCAGCGACAAGGGGCAACAGGCACAAACTGGAACACAGGAAGTTTCAGCTGTACTTGAGGAAAATCTTCTTTACTCTGAGGGTGACAGAGCACTGGAACGAGCTGTCCAGAGAGGTTGTGGAGTCTCCTTCTCTGGAGATATTCAAAACCAGCTGGGATGTGTTCCTATGCAATCTGCTCTAGATGAATCTGTCTTGGCAGGGGATTGAACTAGGTGATCTCCAGAGGTCCCTTCCAACCCTGACCATTCTGTGATTCTGCGGGATGCTGCCTTTATGTGCAGTATGGCTGTGCAGATGTACCACAGAGCACAACTGCCTTGCAGATGCCACCATCAGTGCAACTGGGTGCATCAGTTCAAGACACAGCTGATGTACTCCTGTACTATGAACGTGAGACTTCCACTTAAAAACATTCAGATTCATAAGGTTAACCGATACAGTTTGTTTACCTGCATGGGTGGGAAGCATCATTTCATACTTTGCCTTACCTCTTCAAGCTTTGATGCTGCCATAGCTTAGGTACATGTTTGCCTTTCAGTGCCACCAATGCATATGTGGTATGAAGTCAGGTGATTACATTCAGTTTCTAGAGGAGAGTGACTGCCTCTGTTTTGGCTTCACTTTTCTAATGACTTCAAGCCACACTCACTGTGAGCTGTCTCTCAAGGGAGCAGCCCTGATCTCCCACTCCCTGTCACCCTGCACATGACTGCCCACTGCTTCCCACACTGTGCAGCCCACTGAGGGGATTATACAAATCCAGACAGACAACCTGCTGCCATACCATCATTCTCCTCCATCCACACACTCACCTGGCATTTTCTTCTCCTTTAAGTCCAGCTGCCATCTCACCCTCACTGCTTTGTTGCTCAGGTGTGGATCAGCTCTTTCCTTGAGATGATTCAATTTACTAATCCACTATACTGCCAAGGAAAGGCATATTTTCAATTTTCCATAGGTGTAATATCCAGGGATATAGGAAATCTTAAAATAGAGGTAATATAGTTACCTTTATTACCATCTCTGAATCATCTAATCTAGCTAAAATGGTATATATATTAGCTTTCAACGCTAAATGAAAGACTTCTTCCTTTAACTTTGATATCCATTGCATTATATTGTCTTTTGTATGAAATGAACAGGGAACAAGATTTCAGTTGATAATTACTACCTAGAGCAAAGTCACAAGGTATCTATGATAAATTTCATTTTTACTGAAGATGCATTCATATTTTTTTTAAATGAGAAATGATCATTTAAGCTGTATAAATATAATATTAAAATTTGGGTGGGGGGTTATGTATGTTTTAGTACTTAGTATAAGTCTGCATAATCCTTCAGAATGCTATCCATTGGGGTGATTCAGGATAGCAAGATAATTTACACTTTTTACTTAATTCTGCTCTCTGCAGACAAACGTGATTGATCAGCTGCTGCCATTATAGGTTGTTAATATATATGTTGTTAATCAGCTTACTAGTGCTATTGACAGTTGATGCTGTTACACTTCCTATTTTTAACCTAAATTTGCACTGAAAGAAATATGCCTATTTAAAAATAGTAATTATTTTTAAACTATTGACATATTTGTTTATCATGATCTATTGGAATATTTCTTAACAGTATTTTTAATAAAAAAAACTATCCTTTGTCCCTAGCACTGCATCAGTTCTCCTCATTAACTGCTTAACCAAATCATTTGTTACTTTCCTTCAGCTATAAAGAAATTAAGAAATTTTGGGCTTAGTATGTAAATAGTTAAAGTGCATACATTATATCTATAGAGTTATAAAATATAAGTACTTAGTATTATAAATGTTAAAGTCTCCTTGGAATTTTAGTATTGATGTTATTACTATGTTCTTAAGTTACATCCCCTAGCCTCATTTCTTGGAGGCTTTCCTTCATGGCTTCCTCAGAAATACTGAGGCCACACATAACAAATATGCTGTTGCTTATTTATAAAGGATTTGACCTGTCCTTTCTGCTCATGCCTTGCAACTTCTCCTGTATGACATCAACATTTCCCTCAGTCATGCCCTGCAGAATTCTGCCTGTTTGCAGGAAGTACTTTTTATGAGAGAATACAGCATAATTTTCATTTTTTTTTGGTCACTGTCCTTACAGTTGCTATGGCAGAGTTGGTTGTACAGATGTATTTTGAGCTTAAAATTTTTCAGAACAGTTGTGTAAGGCTGCCTTAATCACAACAGGCTTTCTCAGCTGTCTCTTGGCTGTGACCTATGACATCTTCACTCCCCTACTTCTAAAACCATTTCCTAACAGAACCCAGCAGATCTTGTCTATGATAAATTGTAATTCTGGGATGCAGCTGGAGATCCCATCAGATGGGTGGTGTGTTCTGGGACTCATTCATTAATCCAAACTAGTGGACACTGGCAAATCCCTACATACATGTTTGAAGTTTTGAAGTTCAGTTGTGCTAAAAACTGGCCTAGTAAAACAAGCTATGAGTAAGATATGTGTTCATAGGTGGTATTTTTGAACCATGCTCTGAACTGGTATTGGTATCTCTTGGGGTCATAGCAACTGGCCTAATTCTAAACCATAGTTTCCCATGAAGATATTGTTGAAGTAGGACAAAGCCATATCTGGGAAAATCAGCAGCAGTGTATGAATTTGAAGTGATGGGTTACTCTCACAGGCCCTGGAGCAGTAGCTTGGCCATTCCAGAGACCTGGTTGACATCCAGAGATCAAAACATTAGGCATCACACTGAAAGAATTAACTGGTATAGATTTGGGATAAATGATGGGGGAGGGGAGAAGCCAGAAACTTCGGGGCGGAGAAGCTATATTTCTCAATAATAATCTCATTGAACTTTTCTAGTATGACAGGAGATTAGTTAGTAGGTTAATTTTTCTTATCAAGACTTCCTCCAATATTTTGACGTATAACAAAAAGTTGCGAAGAAAAATATTGTCTTTAGTACTGTGCTATTAGAAAATTTTTCTCTCCAGAAATAAAAAAATAATGTAGTACACTTTTTAAAGTAACTAAGAACAATCCTCTCAATTTTCATGGTTGGTGGTTTGCTGAGAGATATGGTTTAGTGGCAGGCAGATACGGTTGGACTGGATGATCTCTAAGGTCTTTTCCAACCCAGAGATTCTATGATTCTATGATTATCTTGATTTATCTGAGAATTAAGGGAAATGATTGTCATTTGTGGTTCACTCTTTAAACTGGAAGAAAAACAGCCCAGCTATGGATTTCATGGTGCATGAGGTCATCAATCCTTGGGTCATGAGGTTTTCAATTCATGTGTAAGCTCCTAACATCCAAAGGACACCAAAGGTGTGAAATTGTTCTGGAGTTTAAGTTTAAGAAAGTTTGTTTATGGTCTCTAGAGAATACAATTTTTTCACAGGGTTCACTCTGTTGCCCAGGTCTAGCACTGGAGCTCAAGAGAATACTGGCACAGCCAACTGTGCATACATACTGCTGAGGCCTCAGCACCTTGAAGGATTAAGCCCTGCCTGAAAAGATGCTTGTGGGTGGGACTTTTTTCCTGAGCTCACTTTACATGCCATTTTTTTTCTACTGTAGTTTGGTAGAATGGATTGTGATAAGAATACTTAAGCTATCTCAAAACTACTTAAGTAATGTAAGTCAAAATGCAGAATTACTCAATACAATAATGAAATCAGATCACCTTTCTGAGTTCTTTTATTTTTTTAATTATACACATAATTATAGAAAGGATATATTTTTTTTTTATCCTTAAACTGGATTAAAATGAAATGTAAATAATTTTGATAAAAATAGACAGTCCAAAAATCTTTAAACAGTTGTAAAATACCAATGCCAACAGCAAGTCCACTCACATTTTCTTTAAACAGATCTTTTTTCCTGGTTAGACTCATGAAACTCTGAGGTCTGAAGTTGATTTGACCTGTTCACTTGATTTCTCTACTGGAAAAGAATAGTTGAATGAAATATGAACAGAAAGTTGTGACCATGCTGTTTATTTAGTGCTTTTGAGAATTCCCTGAGAAACAGGTTTGCTACATACTTCCTGCATTGTACATGTTCATTTGTTGATCTAAGAGTCAAGTAGAATATTGGTACATTTGAAAATATGCTAGTTGAGTCATAGAAAAGACTGTGGTGGCTGGCATAGAGTATGTTGGTTTTGCCCTTGATTTTTTTCACTTTTTAAGTGTCCTTTCGATATTCAGACTGATTATGTATGAGCATTCTGCTCTTCTCTGCTGCATTAGAACAGGGGGAGAATAAGTAATCCATAACGAATCTCTTCATTAAAATATGTAAAGGTAGAACCAAAACTGCATAAATGAACATCTATATGCACAATACACTGGCTTAATATTTAGTCAGATAGTCACACAGGGTTTATGACAGTGGCCTTCAAGAGAAACTCCTCAAAACTACCTCTCAGTGTATTTTGCTGCATAATAAGGTCTTTCAGCTCAGTTTCTTGACTTAATACTTATTTTATTATGCTGAAGTAATGAGGCTGGCATTAACTGATGTAATTTGAAAAGTTTTTACTAAAATTACTAAAATTATTACTAAAAGACTATAAATACTAAGTTGTTTCAGTTGTTCAGTTAATTTACATGAAGGCGTCAAGGCTTTACATGATTCAAAATAAAAGCAACATTTAAAAATCTCTGTGATTGTGTTTGAACAAAACTTTTGAACACACAAATAATCACATCTCCATATGCAGCATGTCCCAAATTAATGAGGCCCTTGAGATAAACTGCTCATCTAACTTTCCTGGAAATGAGATAATGCTGGAATATAGTGGAGGCTTCTAATCAATAAAGCTCTGCTTTACCACAACAGTGGATATATGTGTATACAAGTAAACTCTGAATACAGATACCCAAAAACTTGAAATGTATCAGGCTGGAAAAAGATATGAAAAACTATGTATTACCTGCCTACTGCATCATTCCAGGGAGGGTTGCAACTTCAGGAAGTTTATAGTGATCCTGATTTGAATAATCCCCATGCAAGATTTTTTCTGTGCTCTTTGTAAAGACTCCTTTCCATCAACTTTGGATGTGCTGACTCCACCTGTCATTCCACTGACAGCCTAGTACGTTTGAAGAAAATGTGATGTGTACTGTCACTATAAATGGTAAACAAACCTGCAAAAACCCCATGTCAGTGGAACAAACCACCCCACTTGTCAATGAAAATGCTTGCATGTCTGCAGAATCAGCATCAAGAAAATGTGTGAAGTATGTTGTTCAAGATACTCTTGAAATATGATCTGTACTGGGAGTCGTGTCATATTTTTAGTTTCAAATGCTTCCTCCAGCATTCCTCTGGAGTAATTACAAGAAAATGAAGCAGCAGTCCGTAACTATGAATATTAGTAACTGAAGTAAGTACTGTGTTCTATGCCTGCTTTAATAAACATATATAAAGAATAGGTATAGATTATATATTTTTGTAGTTTCATCTAAGGCTTCTTGTAGATGCGAACTGGAATTTAGCAGTTCTTCACATGGCCTCATGCTCCTGCACCTGGAATGCTTGAAGAGCTGAATCAAAACTCAGACTCTAATTGATAGAGATGACATTTAAAATGTAAATAGGCCTAAATGCAGAATAATTTCTAAACTTTTCTGAGGTCTATGATAGGCAAAGTTTACTCTGCCTTAAATATTATAATGTATGATGTCAAATTACAGTGGAGAGAGGCATTTTGGAAAGTAAGGATAGGTATTGAGTGGATTGCTCTTCAGTCATAAAACTGTAAAGCTTGTAACTCCTATAATGTTTGTTAACATCACTGGATTATTTGAATCTTTATAGCATCAGAATTGACCCCACAACTTTTAAAACGTTTGCTTTTCCTTACAGTAATTTAGATCTGTTGTCATGCAAAAGCCATTCTCACATTAGTTAAAAGTTTAAAATAAACTTTATCTTAGATGTGAAAATTGCTTGTATAGTTTTGAAATAACTTAATGCATATTGGGAGCTTAGAGATGTTAATTTTTTTATGCACCTGTGAAATACTTCCTGAATTTAAATTTATAGCCTCTGAACTGTGACCCATGTTAGATGAAGGAGAGATTTAGGCATAGTTTGTGCAATTATAGATTAATGTGTCATACAATCTGTGTGACTACAGTTTAGTCATGCCCATTAGTTTTCCTTCAAAATTTCATATTTTAAGACAGGAAATATGGTTTAACTTTAGATTTTGTTTGTATCTGGTAGCACTTAATTCTCTAGATTAAGGGTTTTTTTTGTTTTATTTTGGGTTTTTTTAATGCTTTGGTACATGACTTGTGTTGTAAAAGGCAAAACTTCTTCTATTACACCTACCAGTTTCTCCCCTGGGCAGGCAGCATTGTAAATTATTAAATACAACTACAGACAGTGTCATGATAACTTTTAATGTGACGGTGAAGTGAGAGCATTGATCTTATGTAATCTGAGTCAGAAAAATCTGAGCAGGTAAACTATTTGTAACTTCTTACAGCTGAATAGGAACCTAAGTAATATTAGTAACAGAAAAAAGGCCATCTGGTCCAGCGTGCACGAGTTTCTTTGATTGGTTGATTATAATCTCAACCACCTGCTTTTCCACTGAGCTCTACTTCACCAGTTCTATTCTATTCCAGAAACAAATGTATCTGTCTTTTGTACACCTTTTATAACTGATTATTCAGACCTTATGTGGTATTATGGTACAGGAGACCCCAAAGTCTCAGAAGAGATTGGAGATGATAGGTTCTGGATGCTCAACAAATGCAGAGAAAGAAAGGCTCCTTGTAATCTCGTTTCAGAGAAAATATGTGGATGATTGGAAGAGTGGAGTGATAGAATTAAGTCAACATCTATGTGGTGATACAATTGTCTTGACCAATTACAAAATGTAGATGTTTATTTTGCTTTTGTATTTAACAGCAGATACTTGTACTATATATAATCTGTACTGACATCCTGCTAAGTCATTTATTATTATTATTTTTTCCAATTTTTGTCAAGGCAGTACTATCATTCTTGAATTTAGTAGGAGGAATAAGAAGAGTATTTAGTACTCTTAAACTACAGTTCTTTTCGCTATACAGAGTATAGCTAACCATACGGAGTAACTTTGTCATTCTATAAAATAAGGAATAGAGAAATGTACTGTTCTGCCCATGTCTCTTGTGTTTATCAGACATGCTACTTACCTATGGCAGTGATTAAATAATTTGGAATGTTATTTAAATGGAATTATTTAAACAATCAATTAAATGATGGTTTGATCTGTTTCTGCAAAATAATGTCAACATTCATATCCTTCAAGGTCTTTCTAACCACATATGAATTACTATCCTGATGAGTTTCAGCAACTAAATCTAAATTATGTTCCCTTGTCTTCATACACTTGTCATCTTCTTCCCCCTCCCTGAAGGTGAAATAAATTTCGTTCCTGTGCTATGGTCACTGTCCCAGATTTTGTGATTCTGGCACCAGGTGCTGTAGATTATACTACTTTGATTATCTGGGTATTGATTCCCTAGTGTAAGCTCCTAGCAATTCCTTCAGGGTTTTAGCCAAGGCTGTTCTTAGTCTGAACTGGCACAGTTGTGCTGTGCCTCCCTCTGGCCATTGTTCAGCTGCTCCTGAGTATTTCTTGGCTGAATGGCTGAAGAAAAAGACTTCACCTATTGCTGGGGCCTTGTGCAAATAATGTAAATTAGTGCTGGGATGAATACAGGGTTGTCATTTAACTTCCAAGCTTTGAGAGCTCCCATGCTGGGTATAGAGATAATGGGTAGTGGCACGCATATAAAATATCTTACTTAATTCTACATAAATGCTTACTGTTTGATATGTCTTAACACACTGTAAAACTTCAAACTTACAAGTATGTTTTCAATAAAAAAATCAACACTTTGCAGATAAAGAGAAAGATTCTCACTTTCTCTCTGCTCCCCTGCTAACTGTGGGAGGAGACTGGCTGTGGAGTAACAGGATTTTTTTGGTAGACTAGAGTTACGTTTAGCACATTCTACCTGAAGAGGCCAACAGCACACTCTCATTTTGGGTCAGTCCTTTTGTCTAGCAATGGATTTTAACCAGAGATCTCAAAGCAGCAAAACCCTTCTATTTTTATATTTGAAATAAAACACCCTACCCTTGCCAGATAATAATGACACTTTATAAAATAGAGGACATAATTTTTCTTAGGCAGATCTGTTTCCTATATACAGTTTTAGTGGTTGAGGTCAGTCTGCAGTCTAGCATCTTGCACTTCATAGCTTTAATGCTCATTTTTGTGTGTTCGGAAAGTACAAAGTGTAGCAGATACATTCTGCATTGAGTTTTCAATCTTAGCTTATTTTATAGCTTAAAGCAAACAGATAAATGATAAAAACTAATCAGTTTACAGTGAAATATATTAAAACATCATAATTAATCAGTTAAAAATTATTCTTTTCTGTACCTGGTATTTTCTGTTTCTGAAATCCTTTCCTTTCTGTTAGCTCTGCTACTAATTAACCAGCCACTAGCTGTAGGCCTTTTAAAGTCAGAAGATGCAACATCATTCAGGAGACGTGGTTGCAAAACCCAGTGAGCGTAAAGGAGGAGTGCCTTTACGGGTCAAGTGCTATAGCTGTTCTTTGACAAATCAGTCTGAATCAGCTTCATAGGAACCTGCTGGTATTCTTGCTCCCACACACCTCTGGCTTCATCTGTTAGTTGCTGTTGTTGCCAACCCTCATTTTACAGTCCCCGACCTGTAATCTGTTTCAGTGTTTGCTGGAAGTGCTGGATCAGCCTTGGCCCCGCAGTCATTGCTACCAAAACTTACGGCAAACCTTGAAATGAATTCTCTGCCTGAAACTCTACTATGTGTGGCTTCACCAGTCTTCAGCTAGTAATAATTTATTAATATTTTGTAGAAAGAGGAAATGCAATATAAAGTAACACCTCTGACTGATGGTCAAAGCTCAAGAGGTAGCATCAGTAGCAACGGACACTCAAGTAAAAGGCTTTCTTTAAGGCTGTTTGATGCCTTTTTGCTAAATCTGTTTGCATGCTGCCAATACCTCTATCCCCAAGGATAGCTCCAATGTAAAGACCTAATTGTGTGGTACTAATTTAGGCAGATGTCTTTGTTCCCTGCTGAAGGGACAGGACAGGCTGTGGTGGGAGAGAAAACCTTGAAGATAGCATTCTGGTGCTGGAGGCATCCTCTAAATACTGGCAAACACACTTAGGGGTGGGCTCTACCAGATGGATCCCAGCTTGGTGGGTTACGAAGGCAAGCTTTTATCTCCCTTTCTTTTTCACCTTTAAATTGAGGCTGCATGCTTTGACAGTTGCCTGTGTTCTGGTCTTTTTATCTAATCTATATGTCTGAAAGGCTTCCATGTCCTTCTTGTTAGAATGATAAATGGAAAAGGCTATTAAAGTTTCAGCATGCTTAATAGTGTCCAGAGCCAATCTGTTGTATGACAGATGCAGCGATAGGTAAATTACTTGATGGCCACAGAGGATCTATGGTTAGCTGTGTGCTTTTAGGGATGGGAATATAATATAAGTACTGACAACACTGGTCCAAGCGTAATCTGTGGAAGTGCAGGGGTTTTTTGTATACATCACATACGCTGTAAACAAGCAGTATGACTACCAAATACAATGGATCTATTGCTGTTAAATAAGCATGCGGTATCTGTTACTATATTGATTCTTTTTATTTCTCACAGAAATAATTTTACACTTGTAAAACAAATGTATAAATAAATATGGGTGACCAATCTCACTAAATAACTGGACTTAACTTCGAATAGTTAACTGTCCTTTGTTTTGAATTGTATAATATATAATGGACTTGTTTCAGAATCTCTTAATGGATATTTTCAACTGAATTCAGTAAGTTTTGGATCAGGTCGATAGGGAGTACAAAGCTCATGTGCATTGACTAAGGTGTCTGTCTGGCTTTTTCTATGTTTTACAAATCTATAAAGATGTGGAATGAAAGTTGGATGTAAATGTTTTCTTCTAGAATATTTTAAAAGCTTATTTAAGGGGGGTGTGTGTGTGTGTGCGGTGTGTCTTGATGTCCCTCAGGGTTTCCTGATATCTCAGTAAATTTCAATAGATTCCTTTGTAAATCTAGTCTGTATTTCCACACATCTATCATTCAGGAACTTGGTTTAATAAATCATCTAAAACACTGCAAGAGAAAAGCGTAGAGCTAATTCCTTTTTACACCAGAATAACTCCATTGACTTATCAGTGTTAATTCTTACTGTATCTGGCTTGGAAAAATGAAGAACCAAATAAATGAATGCAGGAATTAGACCTACAACGTAAAAGTTACATGAAGGGGCCATTTAATTCCTTTGAAAAAATATATATATGCCTTTGAGTTGGAGGACTTTAATTCATTCCAGTTTATCTTTTGTGTGTGTATTTCACTAGCATTCATTGAACGTATTGTTCTGAGGGGCAAAAAGTAAGATTAATGTGGCTGAGTTATTATCAGTTATTGTTTTCTTTCTAATATCCTACAGCTTTGTGTTGCTTTAACATACCCCCATTCAGAGTTCTGAACATTGTGGGAAAAGGTTTCACTGGCATCTATTCTTGCCATTAAAGTGCTTCCCATCTGAATATTGCCTGCCAAAGTATGTGGTGTCCTGCAGAGCGAGAGGATGAGGACATAGATTGCAATGAAGCTGAACAGTTTGCACTTCCTAATTGTGACACCAGACATCAATCTTTTGTAGAGACAACCCAGAATAGAGAGTAAGAACGCTCACCCCCACTCCCCCAACAAAAAAAAAACAAAAGGAGAATTATCTTCTCTTTTTTTCCATTTCGTTCCAGCAGTTTTCTTCTAAGATCCTCCAAGATGAATATGTTCTCAAATTGCATAAGCGGACATTTCAGTGTCTGAAACACATTTTTGGGAAAAAAAAAAAAAGTTTCTGAAGTGACTTTTTTTTTTTTTTAAATAATTTATTTTAGTCTTAGTTCTCTTTATCATCAAGCTAAGGAGTAGAGTGCCGATTTGGTCACAGTTAATGTGTTTCACACATTCATACCACAGTTTGACATCAGTATTCAGTAACACCAAGTTATATTATACAGGTTGGCAAATGCTCAGAAATAAAGATTGCTGTAATTGGCCATATTTGGAGAAGCTTGAGTCAAGTCTGGAGCTTGTATAAAGTGGCACAGTTCTATAGAAATCACGTTGCACCAGCTGCTGAGGATCTTCTCCTTGCCACAGAAATTTGCTGCAGGTTTTTATTTAAATATATACATTTATTTTCACCAACAGGATGATGTATAGTTGTGCAATTAATGAGCCATCTGCTCCTCTTGTAGTAAAAGAGGTGCAGAAAGAGTGAACTGCTGCAAAAAATTGTTACATCAATGAGCTGCAGAAGTTAACATATACTGTGTCACTCAATCAAGAGGCTGTGACAGTGTAGGGTGGATAAACCGTGCTATAACCAGTAGCAACTCTCACTGAAGTAAGGATAGTTGAAAAACTTGAGCCCTATATTGGTGATAAATGCTTGACAGGCCTTAGGGCTGGGTTCACAAGCAGTATTTTATACTATGATTTAATTATGTTTGAAACTTCAATAGTACCAATTTAGTTTTTGGTATAAATCAGAGCTGGTTTTAGACTCTTACACCTAAACAATCTTCTATGAAATCCAGAACAACTGGAAAATGGTACACTAATCGAGCCTTACACACCCATGAAAGAGACAAGTGACAGTGTGACAGCTACTGCTGTCATGGTTTCTCATAATCCAGAGATTCAGATCTGTACTACAGAGATCATCCAGAGCTCAGGCAAACAGAACTTTAACCATCTGCAGAGCTGTCCAAGCATCTAGAGAACATGAACAATTGACTTCACGAAGATGTGAGAAACAGATTGGTCGGGCAAGTTGGTATAGCAGAATTTGTGTGAGAGACCTGCTGTGTAGTGAAGGACTTGGCAAATATTCCACCATTTTCAGAGGTTACATATACAGACATCAATAAAACTTCATTCCTCTCTGTCTTTCTTCATCTTTTGAATTTTTCCTATTTGTCTTTGTGGAAGTGTCCAAATCCAACATTTGCATCATAAAACTGCTTTGGATCATTTATCTTCTCAATATCTTTCCCCACAAGTGAATGAACATTCATTTTCTATTAAAACTATGACTGAAGTCAGAGATTGAGTCACTCTGAATTAATTTCTGAATCCTAACCTAATGACTTTTATTCCTTTGTGGTTTTCCATGGTATGTGTGGAAAGAGACTGTTCAATTCCCAGCAACTGTATGAAAAGCTCACAGGCTGTGGGTTAGGACTGTCCTAATATAATTAACTGAGTCTCTTACTTTTGTTCACATTGATATAACTACACTGTATAAGGTTTGATCCATTCAGCTTGGCTTGCGAGGGAACTACTCCTACTAGAAGAGATTCTTTGGGAATACTGTAGCTTTTCCTAGCCTTTCTGTTGATGTCCTATGTTTATGAAGATGCCAGGAAATAACAAAGGGCACGTATGGGTTGAGAGGACTATTATTTTTGACCTGGCCAAGCTCTGCTTTCCTAACTATGTGATATCTTAAATATTTTATAGAATTAGAATTGTATTTTACAGTCCCACGGATTCTTGGTAAGAGGGGATATGATCTGGCCTGTTGTTTGTTCTGGGTAGCATATGTAATACTTTGGCTTGTCTTGATTCTTTCCATGTTTCCCTAGACCATTTTGCATCTTAAGTTTTGGAGATCTGACTGTGGATTTTTTGTGTGGGAGCAGTTTTGTGTTTTCAACTGGTATGGCAGCAAATCAAGCAGGAGGTTTTGGCTTGTGCACAGATTCTGGAGGCAGATTTTGTAGAAGGTTGCTCTGACTTTTGGCTTGTAAGCCATGGGAGCATATACCATGTATTACTTGATTATAAGTTAGCCCACTCAGTAAATAGTTTGCTGACCACATACAGAAACTTAAGACGAAGGCCAAAAACCAGAGATAATAAAGAGAACAAAGCACAGAAAAAGCACGTCACATCACAGAAGGATCAGATGCTGAATGCCTAGTAAAATTTCCTAGTTAAGCTGCTGGATTGCAACTATGCAGGTTACATTGTCTCATGGTACCATTATTTTCTGTTTGAGACTGGCTGTGTGTCATGCTGCATGACTGCCTATCCCAGAATTACTGCGTACCACAATGTATTTCATTGCACAACGACCAAAGACAACTAGATGCTGCTGAGGCTGAAGGGGTGCTTCTGAGTTGTTCCACTTCTACTGACAAACAAACTCTGGGAGTAAATGGCAGTGGATTCTATTTTACTTATTATTCTAAACAGCAGTGGAACTCCTACTTTCTAAATTCTGAGAACTGGTCTGTGTCAGGCACAAATAGGTGCTTCTTAATAAAAATGTACAGAAGAAGAAAGTTAAGAAAAATGTTTGGAGCTATATAGTGAATAAAGTCTAATTCACCACTTGAACTTGGATGTCCTTACAGTTATTTTTTGATTTACATGCAATCATCCTGAGAATATAAACTGCTAACACTCACTGCAGCCAAGGCCACAATGTAAGAAAAATATGTCTTATGAAAAAAAAAAGTGCACATTTCCCTGTATACATGCTTCTTTGTGTGTGGTATATAATACAGTCTTCCAGAAAAATTCCTTGGATCTAATCCTGTTCTCATTAAACTCATACAGCCCTAAGTTTACACTAACGTAACAGGGGAAAGAATTGGTTCCTATAAGAATTAATATTTCTAATAAGAAGGAAGGAGAGGCTTTTGGCAAATAACTGATCTTGCAACTCTCATTGAACTTGAAACAAGTTGGATCAGAAGAGTTACAGAAGAGGGACTACACCACAACAGACTAAACAGGAGAGTAATGTACAGATTGTATCTACTTCTGTTGTGGAGATAATGACTAATCTGAGTAGGTAGATTTCTGTTTTCATGTGAGGTGGAATGGATTCTGGGGTGACTTCCCAGTTTTAATGAAGACGTTCACTCTGGGTCCCAAAATACAGGTTGTTAGCCAAATTTTATTTTAAAAATCTGGCAATTGTGCCTCCCAGTTACAAAACTTAAGTGGTGCTCTCTCTCAGTGGTTGCTCATCCAATGCAAGTGTAGAATCCAGCAGGGAATGATACTCTGAAAAAGCCCAACATGAGAAGAGATTCATTCAAACATTTCAGAAGCATCAACAGAACAGATCAATTAGAACAAGGCAGGATGGTAGTAAGTAATCAAAAAATTGGGGTTTTTTTGTGAATAAGAAAAGCTAACAGTTTAGTGGAAAAAATATTTAAATACTATGTATTCTGTTTTATCTTTGTAGGGAGGGTTGAAATACATAGGAAGGAAATGACTTGAAGATTTACTTCCAGGCTATTTTTCATTCCTCAGTTATCCTGGTGTTTCTATGAGTTCTGACTGGAGAGAATAGACCCATGAGATGACTTTTACTATTGGTAGTAGGCAAATGCAGCACAGAGTACCTGCTTCTGAAGTGCTGCAGGTTACAGCTGCTCTCAGAAGCGGCAGTTTCCATGCTGGGGTCAGCAGGGACCACACTGTGGGTGAGGGGCTTCTTGCCACATGTTTGGCACTGGGTTCCTCACTGAATACTAAAGGTATCTAATCTCGTAAGAGATGGCAAGCATAGTGAAATTGAAGGTAATATGGATATATTTCTAAATAATCTGTATATTCTTCCACTTTAGATCGAGGTCTTATAAAGCTGTTTGCAAAGAAACTACCCCCTTTTAATTAAAAAGTCTATCTAATATTTTTATTCACTAAAGATTCATCAAATTTCATTGATTTTGAGGATTGTGTAAAACAGTTGTTTTCATTGACATTGCTCCTTGAAAGTTTTTTTTGGCATACATATTTTCTCCTCTTGTTATTCATAATATGTTGGGCTGTGGAAGTCACTGAAAGATACAGAAATGAACAGCAATGAAGTATGCCCCAGGCATTGTATTTATCTTTGGGTCTCATAGAAAGGGATTTTATTAGTGCCAAAAAAAAGAATTTGAAATAGAAAAAAATAAGGCTAAGTAGAATAATTGGTTGCTATACCAATATAGTTGTGATCGTGTGTAAAATATTACCTTTTTTTGTATTAGAATGAGAAGAGAGGGAAAGAAAGTGGAAAAGAAAGATAATATCATGAGTCTTTCCTTCTTTCTTTGGAAAATCCAGAAAAGATAAAGTGGGACTGCTCCAAAAAGCCTTGGCTGCAAGTCTACTGTTAAGTCCCCCAAAGCCAGCTCTTCTCCAGGCCACTTCCCTTAGCCTCTCGTTTTCTTTCTTCTATGAGTATGGTTCATATATTAAATTAATGCTAAAAAAGATAAATATCCATTTTCCTTTAGAATTAGTCTTAGGATACAAATATCTCAACCACTTGAAGCTCACTGATTTTAACAACTGCAGGTCTGACTGTGACATAACTTCATGAAGACTTAAAGAGCTAGAGTGGAAATGAGGGCCAGATGATAACCCATCCATCATCCAGCAATTCCTATGTAGCAACAATTTTCTTTCCTTCCTCGCCTATCTGCATGGCATCATTCATTCTCTTTGGGGATTACATGCTGATTCTTTTACAGTTTATATAGAGTGGAGGAAGAAAATATTAATTGATTCTGTACAATGGTAATAATAATTTATTAAACAACAATTAACTCCAGTAGCAAGATACGGTTACTCTGTTCTTTCCTAGGTGTGAATAGCTCAACAAGAAGCTGGGGAGAGCTACACCAGGAATGGAAGCTGTTGCTGTGCTAGGTTATGACTTGTATAACTTCCTACAAACTACTTGAAAAGGAAATGCCACCTTTATCTTCTGTTAGAGATAGGTTTTCATAACAGCAGAAAATGCAGAAATTTTCCAAGACTCAACTGGGTGTAGTACTCAGGAACCTACAGCTGGTCCCACTGTGAGAAGGAGCTTGGACTAGAGACCTGTGGTTCTCTCCAGCCTTAATTAGCCTGTGATTCCATGGTTTTCACTCTCCTGAATCAAAAATAGGGAGGTTGTGCATATGTATATTGCAGATATGTATTATTTTCATTGCATTTACCAATGACATTTGACTTAGGAAACATCAAAAATTCCATTAGAGCATTGTCTGGGTGGATTATTCTATTCCATCATGTACTTTTTTTCCTGTGGCTTCACAGGAGAATTTGACTTGAGAGATCTACAAGATGCAGTAATGCTTCCTGTTTTTACATAGGTGTTTTTAAAAATAAACTGTGTTGGAATTGGCCATGTCTCGGTTTTGTTTACTTTTTTGGTCACTATATTATAATACATATGAGAAAGTGCATATGAGGGAGTTTTGCTCTCATTCAAATGACTTTTCTCATTTTGCTTCAAGTTATCATCATTATGAATGAAAAAGTGAAACCACAACTCTTCTGTAGACACATCCAGGTTTCTGTCGCGGGTAGTTGGTGAGCAATCAGCTGTATTGTGCTTGGTCTGTTTCTTACATTTCTGAGTCTTTTAGGTGTTATGATTGTAATATTTTTAATGTACTAATGGTTACAGACTGAGTTTTGAGGTGATCTATTTCACACTTATTCATGATGTTATTCTTTGGCTTCAAATAAAGAGTTATTGATTATCAGTTTCTTCAGGTAAATTTTTAAGACAAAAATTATTTTCAATTATCAACTCCACCTATTTTGCTAAGGAATTTAACATAGTCTGTGCTATTGATGTCAGCAAGAATAGGATTAAGGAGCAGGATTTAATTTACTTAGCTGCAACAGCAGTTGTCAGAAATAGCTCTGATTGTTAAATTACTTGTGGCAGAATTGTTTGTTTATGTCCCTAATATTCCTGTGGTGTATTTTTGAATCATTTAAGCTGACTTGCACATCTGAAAGATTAACATTTTACCAATATTCAGTTACTATATTTCATATTCTTGTTAGTGTAAGAGGCAGTTTAACTGAAAAATGGATGCTAATAAAATGCCTTTTTAGTAATTCATTTTGAAAACCATTTGACCTTAACTACAATGAAAGTAGACTGTAAAAATCATCATAGATTCCCTTCCTTGAACTTTTCATAATGCAGAAAAATGACTGAGGGAAAGAAGCAAGATCCAGTTACTGTACCCTGTTTGTACAGCTGTACTTCATTGAGTGGAGGCTTGTGTTACACACAGTTTGTGATAGGAAGTAAATGCTTTTAAAACAACTAAGGAGACAGGTCTTTAACCTCCACCTTTTCACATGCTTTGTTCACTCATTTAGCTTCTGTTGAGGTCTTGGGAAACATTTCAAATACAAATTATTATTGAGTACTGAAGCTCATCTGAATAATTCATCTCCTAGTGAGATCATTAGGCAGATGCATGAAGATGTTGTTGGGGTTTTTTTTGAGAGAGAAATCACTAATTCTTGAAAGAGTGGACATGTGTTCCTTCAGGAATATATACTTTTAAAGAAGAAAGAATTCTTAGATTGAGTGTTGTGTTTTGTGATATATGAAATTACATTTTTAATTCAGCAATTTTAAGGATTTTCAAGGACCTAGAGGATTTTTAAAAATTATATTGTCATGTAAATTACAAAAATGTCAAAATTAATTTGATTTATAATTCTCAGTTTCTAGCAAACTGTTACCTCCTGTAACAGGACTATCTAGTCCCCTGAAATTATGAAGACACTTTGAGATTAATTAAGAGGATATTTTTTGGCATTGCTTCACATTTCAAGTATATGTTAATCACCATACCTAAACTATTTGATGTAAGCTTGGCACCAGATAATTTCAGGACTTTAAATACACGTAAAATCATTCTGTGAATGTGCTTCTAATATCTGTCAAAAGTACTTTTCTAATTGCTGTGGTGATGAGTCAGTGGCAATGGGAGTGTGCAGCTGGCAGTCAGCCAGTAAACTTTTAATTTCTGTAATTAGCTGAGGGTTTGCATACACTTCATCCCTTGAAATACTTGTGGCCTTAAATTTAGGTTTATGCTAAATAAGCATTATTTGGGCTGCATTAAGCACCCACTTTCTCATGTTGCTGTAAACAAGGTCATTCTCATAGCTTGTAGCTATACTTCTGATGGCCATGAACATTTGTCTCTTATCCTCCCACTTAAGACTACCCAGATAGCAATATATGCTGCAGATCTTCACTTAATGAGAAAATGCATTGAAATACAATCAGGATTTTGAGGCATTCTTCACTGCAGTGTGTTAGAGGTGTCATGCCTTCAGAGCCTATGGCTGACACTCTGCCCTTATTCCAGCAACTTTTTTCAAATTGTAGCACAATAGAGCATCTGCTCTCCTTTGGCTGGGTCCAGAGTTCCCAGCAAGTGGCCATTTGTTTTCCCATTTGTCACTAGTGGGCAGGCAATGGCTGCGTTTTGTGGTCTGTGATACCAGTGGTCTTGAAGATTTACATGTTCCAGAAAAATGCAAGCATAACAACAGACACCAGTTATGTTGTTTAAATTTGAAACATAAGATTTTTTGAACGTTTTATGTCTTGCTCTAGTGTTCAAGTATAACTTCAGTAAACAGAGGCAGGCATGAAAGCATCCTCAGTCCTTGTCCCTCTGAACCCCCGTAACAGCTTCTACTGACTCAAGTTATCATGAATTAGCTCAGGCTTTCTGGATGTTTAACTCTCATCTCACACATCCTTCTGCTCTTCCAGCACTGATTTTAGTTCCTGCCACAGCCTCACCTTCCTCGTCATGAAAGTTACACTGACTTGTGTCTACTTACTGACGTTTAACCTACCCTACCCAACCAAACTCGGCTCTGAGCATTAGGTTTTATTACCTGCTCTACTATGGTAAAATAGCAAAGTGTAAGTTGGGAGTTAGTTGCTTTTAGCTTAAGAAAAAAAAGCCTTGGGAAACAAATGTTGCTCTATTCTTGAATGCCTAATTTCATTAGAAATTATGTGTTTTGCAGAGGTTAATATACTGTGGGCAGCGCACCAAATACATCATAGTTCTGAAGATTACAACTTATTCACAGCCTTGAGACAATCTCTACTGCAGAAATATACCTCCTGGGTAAGTTACATGAGATTTGACACAGAAATTAATATCAACAAAATTTAGTAAAAGTGAGAACTGTCTATTTCCCTTTGAAGGAAAATAGTAAGAGATTTGACACGGAAAGCACAGAAGTTGAAACTGAAGAATCTAAGGATCATAAGCTTTAAAAATCCGTTATTTATTTTTTACAGCAAACTTGAAAAGACATACAGTAGTTAAGGTGGCTAATTATAACTCTGCATTTGTATTTTCATAACTTTCTGAGTAAAAGCAGAAAATTATTTTCATTTGGTTATTCATGCATAAGTACAGGAAAAGATAAGAGTAAAACATAACTACTCTAAAATATGTCTGTGTAACTGAAAGGAGCAGGGAGAGAAGTCATTACTAAAGTTTGCTTTGGACATGTAAATATATTTATTTGTCTCTGCTCATTTGTGTCATGTGCCAGTACTCCAGTAAGTAAAGGGTAGCATGCCATTACCTTTACCTCGTGCTATTTCAGATATTATTTATTTTAAATGGTGACCTCTGTACATATCCAATATAATTGAGTACTCATTTACAGATTCTAAAATGTGTATTTCCAAATCTGTTCATAACGTATTATTTGATGTTTAATTTGGGACCCAGGGTAACTGATAATTTCCTCAAATGATCTCTCATGTTCCCTCTTGACTCTTATTTTTTAACTCAAGTTGTAGTTTGTTTGGTTGGGTTTTTTAAAAAGAATAACAACTTCAAATTTTGAATTTTTTGAATTAGAGTTCAAAAGCAATATTCAATGTATTTTTGTATATATAAAATATATAAATGCTCTTTTCCAATGAGGTATAATACTGGTACTAGAGGAAACCCACAGTGCTCTGGCAATCTCTACAACTAGCTTATGAGCAAATTACTGAAATCCCAGAGTATGTGTTCACCCAAATGCAAATCCAGTGTAAGTCTGTGACCTTGGAAATTGTGAAGCAGATACTATTTCCTCATTTTGTTTCTTAAAGTCTTCTCTGTAAATTCTTGTGATTTTTTTTTTTTATTCAGAAAATAGTGATCTGATGTTGGTAGGACTGCCTCAAATTTACATGGCCATAATGAACAATAGCGGAAGGGATGCATCTCTGTCACAACCCTGCTTCCTGTGTAAATACTACCTTGTTAAAGATTTAACCTTTGCACATTTACCCATTGAGACCATATGTGCAAATGCTTAACAAAAACAATAATTCAAAGAAGACAAAAAGACTGTGTACAGACGAGTGTGTGCATAAGCACTTTGCCTGACTACATGGTTTGGAGGATGATACCTCAGAGAGCATAAAATATTCAGGACTGTCAAGATGCCTTCTTAGATGCTAAAGACCATCCTCAGGACCACACTGGTATCACTTGGCAAATAATATATATACATTTAAGATTCACCTAAGAATCCATAATACATTTGTGTGCAGTGTTTTTCCACCAAATAGTTGGTATTAGCTGTGACATCTGGTTAATGTAAATATTGGTTTACCTCCTCCCAGAAATTTTAAGAGATGTTTTCTTTCTCCAAAGCCTTCACTGTGCATGAGCACAACGCTTGCTAATTCCAATTGCACTGCTATTTTTTTTTGACTTGTACAGAACCCTGTGGATGTATCTGCCTCAAAGCTGAAGCTCAGTAAAGCCTTTAGTTAATTTGAGAATGATCTGATGTTGCTGAGTGCGTATTGTTGAATGCAATTTGACATCCAGCCTCCAGTTTTATGGAGGTTGTGAGAAAGTTGTTGTGGGTGATGTGGGATTGTGGAACTGTTCTGCTGCCAGCTCTGTATGTGTTTTAAGTTAAATGTTGTAAGATAAATAAATCAGCATATTAATCTGTGTGGGTTGTGCCTGAGCTGATTGAAAAGATGTGAAATGAAAGAGAAAACCGTGCTTGAAGTACACAGTGTGAGATGTGCTCCTGAATTTGGAACCAAATGTGTATTTCTTTATGTTGTTTGCACACACGGTATTTCTGTTACTCCAGTGGGGCCATAAAGAAGCAGACCTACTGTTAAGACTGAGAGATGGTTTTGAAGCCTGTTTTCTGGAAAAAAAAGGTGTAGGAAAAATGTATATTATTTTTAAGAAGAAATCAGCAAGATAATGCTATATAAATTTTGTTTCTGATGAAACAGTTAAAGTGTAATTGTCAAAGGACAGAGTTACAGATACACTTTGAAAAGCTATGATTTAATCCTTTGAGTACCTCTTTTCAACCTTTCCTCCAAGGGCAAGATTTAATTGCAAATATTAGATATACAATAATTTGATAGGTTTAGACTATACATTTAGATAAACGGTTGAATTATGCCTTAAATAGCAGTGGAAATATCTATATATAAATCTGGAAAGGCAATAGGTAACACTGTTCTTTTCAGCACAGAGTCACAAAGTTCACTTTTTATCTACTGAGGAGTCTGCCAGGTCTGGGATCTGTAAGAGATGAGGACTTTTTTTTTTAATCCTTACCTTTAACTCCTGTGGAATCCTTACAGAAGTATAGCCCACATGAGGCAGCTGACAGCAGCTGCCCTGCTGTGCCCCACAGCCCCTCTGTGGCCTGCTGGCAAGACCCAGCAAGGAGACGGAGGGGCTCACAGCAGGAAACTCAGCCCTCCTGATAAACCTTAGGGGTTTTAGATTTTTTCTTTTTGGTAGTAAAAGCGTTTATGAGCTTTTACTGACAAATGAGAGGGAGAAAGGTAGAGCATGCCCACGTCTGAGAGAGTGCAGCAGACGCACCCTTGCAAGTGGCAGTGCCTTGAGGGTAAAGACACGGCTGCACCGCAGCAGCCGCAGGGAGTAATCCCTCTCCACCTCCTCGCTGGATGCCCATCAGGTTATCGGTTATTGTGGCGCTCTCTGCTGCCTAATCCACAAGTGGGAAAAGATCTGTGAGTGTGATAAACGTTTTTTTCTGCACTTGTGGCCAAAAATTTCATCTTGTAGCCAGGAAAGCTTTTCCTCCACAGATTAGAGAAAACTGGTACATTCCCATGAAATGTTTTGATTTAGTGAATTGACATTTCCAGTGAAAAAAAATATTTAATGATTTTATTTATTTTTTCTGACACTGATTTTCTTGTTTCAGTGGAACCACAAATAGGAGAAATCATATCTTTTGTATGGGAGAAGTTTTAATTCCCCCTGTGGGTTCTGTTTCTGTAAATGATCTTTGAAATCCTTTCTGTGCAAAATAAAGCTTACATTGCAAGGAAACATGAGGCAGTTAAGAAAGCATTCTCCTTTGTCAATGTCAAATTTACCTGTAGGTTTATATAAAATTTCCCTCACCTCATCACTTAACAGGGAAATCCTAGTACTCATTGAGAGAAGTGGGTTAGAAAATAAATATGAAGATGATCCTTCCTTCCCCTCTGAGTCATCTGTAAATACTACCAAATTGCCTCTGATACTTTTAGGGAAAAAGCATATAATTTTTAACCCTGCTTTCAGTCCTGAAACCACTTACATGAATAATCTGAAAGCCATCTGTTTGTCGTTGTGGTTTTTTTTTTTTTTTAATCAACTTCCTTTCCATTTCTTTTAAAAAATTTCCTGCTTTTATCATGCCATTAGACAGGTACAATCAATAAGAAAAAAATGCAGCAACTTTACTTAAATGTGGCCGTGTGTCCTACTCCTTTGTAAGATAACCATTGAGAAAAAACTTGCCAGTTTTTTCTTTTTTCTCAAAAAAAATCTCTCCAGTGGCATTTACCAGCTGCTACCTTAGGTAAGAGTTGCTGTGAATTTTTGTGAGTTTACTTAGACTGAGTGATTCTCAGAGACGTAATGTGCAAATTTCACCTTCCAAATATATTTTTCTTTCTTTTTTTGTTTTACAAATTTTATGCAAAGTCTTCAGCCTTTGAGGATCAGACTGATTAAAACAAAATAGCTCTTTATGTTATTTCCCGCCAGTTCCAGAAGCTCAGCATAATCCTTCTACCACCTTTGATCTCCTTTACTTCTTGGAAAAGAGTTTCTAAGACATTCAACCAGAAGTGCCCCACATGTAGTTTCTGGGACAGCTGTGCTCCATAAAGCTTTGAATTTTTGAATTCACAGCTGTCCCAGCCCTACCAGGTGATACTGCAGTGACTTAAGGGTTTCCTTCTAGTACTTCAGCCATTGCCTGGTGTCAAAGCTGACAGACTGAGCTGGGATTTTAGGGCCTTAGTCCTCCATAGGTTCATGATAGTGAGATATGGCTGTGGTGAATTTCTTGGGAGCATCAGTCACATCATGGGCATGGAGGTGCAGTTGTTTTACAGCCCCTGTGTGACATCTTACCTGTTGGGTAGGCTTTGTGACAAAAAATGGTGGAATATAAACATGAAATGATAGTCCATTTAATATCAGCATTAAATGATATTCCATTAAATGATATGTAATACTGAACTACACGAGAGGAATTTGTGGCTCAGATACCTATCATGGCTTTCAGATCAAAGATTTGATTTTTGTGAGAAGGACAAAAGGAAATTGAAAAGTGATTTTGCTAATTTTGCTGTGTTTCACAGGGAGCTCTTATCTGCTACCCAGATTTTCCCTGTGTGCTGAAGACTTTTAAAGTTTTGGAAATACCTCCACTATTGCTTGGTTTAGAAAAAGTCTCCCATGTATATTAATGCAGCCGGTGTAACACAATGTCAGGTAGAAGAAGGGGAGGGAAAAAAAAACCCCACAATTTTTCTGAAGAAAGCAGTCTGACTTCTAAAAGAAAAAGGTCTTGGAAGTTTTATTCTATTGCTCAGCCAGTTAAACAACTAATTGTGAAATTTCTGGGACTTTGTATGTGAGATACCAGCGTCTTTCCTAGGTAAGCAGTTTTCTGAAGCTGTTTTCATGGTAGCATATATTTAGAACTCAGCAATATATCGGGACATCAAGGCAAGTGCCGTGAGGAAGTTAGGGTGAGAATTTATAATTAACTTTGAAAGCCAAGTAAGCTGTCTTGCCCTTACGGTGCTCACATAGGGAGTTTGGATAGAAAGGCCCATAGTGTTATAAATTCACACCTTGCTTACTCTGTGATAGTTTTTCCCTGTAAGTGAACCCTTCATGTCCAGGTTACATTGCTGTCTACCCCATATAGTACACAGAATAAATATCTAATCCCAGGATTTCAGTGGGTTTTTTTCTTGATTTTTCTACTTATTCAGTATGACTTCTGGGGAAATCGCTTTTGCATCAATTTATGTCACATCTAATAGTAGCATAATATCTATCTACTGTCTACATTATGGAGGTATTAGAAGGAACAAATATTTTGTGCAGTGTTTTGAGTTGCTGAGATAGTACTTTGTTATATCATCACAAGTTTAGAATTATATATCTAACATATATTTTCTTTATAATTTTTCAGATTTTCAACTTGCCCATGGCTCTTTTCATTCCCCCTTCAGTGTTTGCTGTTCATCTACAGTTTAACCTACTTTACCAGTTTTGGATACATACAGAGGTAAACCAGGTTTTTAAACCATACCTAAACAGTTAGCCTGGAGCAGAGTCCTGGAAATCCACTAGCAGCTGATTTATTGTGTAAGAAAAATCTTTGTCTGACTTCTTTAAGGAGAAACATCTGTTCATTTTTATTCCTTTTTCTGAATATATATTGCTAAGTTTATAAGAAGCAATGAGACCAGTTGGTCCCAATTAGATTTAAAAAAAAATAACTGTAAGGAGTCAAAACTTTTTGCTATTTTAATACTATATTTTCCTATCTTGCAGCTTATTAAACATTTCTGGCAGATCTTGAAACTGATTTAATTTCTAAGATAAATATTTTAGGGAAAAATACCCAAAACCCAGGGCTTCTAAAAATAATTTAAAGTTGAAACAGATACTGTTTCCTTCTTAGTGCACGTAATTCTGAGATTAAAAATACTCTTTGATTATCTGCTGGCTATTTGCTTATGACTGTGCCTATTTTATTGTGCTTTGTGAGTGCATAGATCATATCTAGTTTACATATATATACCAGTAATAACCCACTGTAATTAGTAAGTAGTTTCCCACACTTCTCAGGTAGTTGAATGGCTTTCTGCCTCCTCTCTGGCACTACAGTAGTGGTGTTTAAAGGTATCCCATGTTATATGTCAGTAGCATATTTCTCAGTAACCCCTAGTGAGCTGCTGGCTAATTATCTCTCCAACACTTACTCCTTTGATTATTCTGAATATACAGATGCCTTCTTCCTTAGGTGGTTTCACTGTGCAATCTATAGGACAATTCTTTTGGAAGGCAATTTTATTTTCTTTTTCTGCTATTTTAAGTGATTGTGTTGGCTTAAATTACAGTTTTTATTTTCTCTGTTACCTGTGTTACCTTAAAACAAACAAACAAACAAACAAAAAACCCCAAAAAACCCCAAACTTCTGTTGTTGAAAGTTTTTGCAAAATAGCTGAAATTTTACTTTAAGCCTGTTCACGTCGTGTGGCAGATAGACACATCTGATGCTCTGCCACACCATATGAACAGGCTTACAATAAAATGTAATACACATCATCAGAACTGGCATAAACTTAAGATATTAAGCTTGTCAAAATGTTTTGAACAAATTTGAACACTCTGAATTTGTACCAGATGAATACTCTGAATCACATGGTGGCAAAGTTTCTTTGACCATGATTTTAGGTTGCCCAAACTGGTTTTACTGGATTTTGCCACTAAGAAAAATATAATATGCCTCATCTACATTGTCTTTGCTGTCAGAAGCCATTTCTTCCTTGTCTGAGAGGTTTCTAATGCTCTGCTGAGCTGCAGTAACTCATTGAGTCTCAGCACTGGTGCCACAGTGTGCGTCTAAAGTTTCTAAAGTGAATTTCAGAGGCTTATGTATCGCCTACATCCCTCTAAAGCACTAAATCCTTCATAGGACTTAAAAGGAATTTCCATAGCATATGTGCAATGTGCCAGGTTTAGACACTAGTCTAAGCAAGAATGAATTTCAGTCTCAATGAAAAGATAAGCACTCCTTTATTATTAAATTATTGTGCCAGTGGAAAAACAATAGATCTTTTGTACTGATGCAGTTTATCCAACCATAGATCTTTGTTTACAAGGAAAGCTATTCTTAATGTTGATACTGTTGATTTTGTAGTGCAGCTGAGTAAAGTTGAAATATGTTGAAGTCATGCTTAAAGGTCAAAAATTATGTCAAAATAGAAATAGGGTTACACCACATATTAGCAGATTTCCTGCTCTCAAGGGCAAAGGTGTAACGGAATCTTGTCTCAGTAACTGCTGCTACCTCTTGCTCTGAGAACTGAGATTCATCATCCTCCAGCACCTCTGGTGTCCTCTGGGAGCCTGTGGTAGATGCAGGGTGGCAGCATATGTCATTAGGGGTCTAGGAGTTACACTTCATTATTTCTGTTCTGCCAGTGAAAGATATAATAGTTTGCTTCTAAAATGCAGAAGAATTTTATATGAAAAAGTTTTTCCTCATTTTTTATATTGCTTTTAATCAGTATTGATGTTTCCTTAGACAGGATTTGGCACCATATTGACTAGTCAAGTATGTATGAAAATTGTAACTTCACAACTTTTGATTATACATCTTTCTCCTTGTTGTGATTTAACCCCATCCGGCAACTAACCAACACCACACAGCCACTTGCTTACTTCCCGCTGTTGGGATGGGGGAGAAAATCGGAAGATTAAAATTGAGAAAAATTGTGGGTTGACATAAAGACAGTTTAATAGGTGAAGCAAAAGCCACACATGTAATCAAAGCAAAATAAGGAATTCATTCACAGCTTCCTCTCCACAGGCAGGGGTTCAGCCCTCTCCAGGAAAGCAGGGCTCCATTTTTTATATTGCTTTTAATCAGTATTGATGTTTCCTTAGACAGGATTTGGCACCATATTGACTAGTCAAGTATGTATGAAAATTGTAACTTCACAACTTTTGATTATACATCTTTCTCCTTGTTGTGATTTAACCCCATCCGGCAACTAACCAACACCACACAGCCACTTGCTTACTTCCCGCTGTTGGGATGGGGGAGAAAATCGGAAGATTAAAATTGAGAAAAATTGTGGGTTGACATAAAGACAGTTTAATAGGTGAAGCAAAAGCCACACATGTAATCAAAGCAAAATAAGGAATTCATTCACAGCTTCCTCTCCACAGG
The DNA here is from genome assembly GCF_000690775.1 of Eurypyga helias. Classification (NCBI taxonomy): domain Eukaryota; kingdom Metazoa; phylum Chordata; class Aves; order Eurypygiformes; family Eurypygidae; genus Eurypyga; species Eurypyga helias. Next base: position 33,574 of record NW_010251896.1, on the reverse strand, counting down.
CAGGTGTTCAGCCATCTCCAGGAAAGCAGGGCTCCATCATGTGTAACAGCTACTTGGGAAGAAAAATGCCATAACTCCTATTGTCCCCTCCTTCCTCCTCCAGCTTTACATACTGCACATGACATCATGTGGTATGGAATATCTTCTTGATCAGCTGTCCCAGCTGTGTCCCCTCCCAGCTTCTTGTGCACCCCCAGCCTACTTGATGGTGGGGTGGTGTGAGGAGCACAAAAAGCTTTGACTCTGAAAGTGCTACTCAGGAGAAGAAAAGGCCTTGTCCCTGTGTAAGCACTGCTGAGCAATAGCTAAAGCATCCTTGTGATATCAACACTGCTTTTAGCACAAATCCAAAACATAGCCTCATACTAGCTACTATGAAGAAAATTAATTCTGTCCCAGCCAAAACCAGCACACTCCTTCAGAAAATGTAGTAAGACACAGGAAAAAAAATTTCCTTTAATAGGTGATTTTTATTCATAGTACTGAAAATCTTAGTAAAGAATATGCACAACTTAGTTGTTGTATAAAAGAAAACTATATGATATTGAAGTAATAGGAAAGAGCAAAAGTATGTGAATGTTTCTGAGGGTAGATGTTTTGGGAGTAATTTAAATTAAATTAAGTAATTACAAGAGAATGATCATACTGTGCTGAAACTTCCTATGCCATGTTTCAGCCTACAGCAGTTTATAGCCAAAATATTATCCCTGATATTTTCCTATACTTTATATTTTAATATGTCCAGTGCTGTTACAAGCAATGCTTAGAAAAGTTTCCTGTGTTAAAACTTTGATCTTCTTCAGTATTTGTTACGTCAGTTTTTGTCAGCTTTCCTACTAGCAGATCAGACATGGTCCATTTTATTTTAACTCAAGTGGCTCATATATTCCTGCCAAGACAGTATACCAAATCATAAAGATCAGAAGCACCCTTTCATTCTATCTCAGTTAGATTTCTTTATTTCCTGCCTACTTGATATATATTAGCTTTTGGCCTTTTATATAAAATAGTACAGCATTTTAAACGCCACAAATCTTATATAAAAATTATACTATATAATTCTTTTGGTGCCAGAGATCTTTTATTATTACTAAAATCAGAATGGGCTACTGATACAGGAGAGGCATTTCTGTAATTGAGAAGGGTTAGATGTGCTAAAGTGAAATCACAACTTTGTGATTTCAGTTGTGCATTTGCGTTTAACTATACTTTCCCATTACAATAATTTTTGGTGTCTGAAGTCCACCTTTTCTTCACTGCTTCCCTGCGTTATTGCACTGTGTACACAGCAATCTGAAAGATCACAGATTTTCCAAAGATTTTTTTTTTTTAAATCTGAGTAGCACCGAAGTATTGAAATAAACTCTTTATTTAAATGAAAAATTAAAAAAAGAAAAGAAACAAACACAGAAAAATCAAAACCTCAGCCCAAAAACAACTGAAGAAAACACTTTTCTGTGATCGTGCATAAACATAGAATCTCAGTAAATCAAGAGAAAACTATTTTTGTTCCTCTCCAATACTGTTTAGCTCAGCAGAATGACTCAGTAGATCTGCTCTTACATGGTCTGAAGGAAATGTTTCTATGATTAGACCATTCTCATCTAGACTATAGGGGGAGTAAAAAAAAAAAACCAAACAAACCCAACCAAAAAACCTTGGTGTAAGAGCACTAAAAATCTAATTTTTCAAAAGCCACAAAATGTTTCAGGACTGTTACTGACAGACAGAAATACTCCATTACAGTTTATTTTCACAGGTGATTCAGAAGGTCTATGGCTCATATTAAACTATATCCTTCCGTTATGCATTTATTACAAGCAATAAGTTAGGTGTGTTTATAACCTGATAGACACCTGTGAAAAACAGAAATTAGTTTCTGTTGGCTTAGCTGTAATTTTTATGAGATGTCGAATTGTATTTGGAAAGTATCAACTGAATCAATGCCTGTTGGTAGTAATTGCAGCAGCAGATTATTCCTTGCCTGTTTGATCTTTGACATGCACTAGTTTCTGTTTAATTTTCTAACTTAAGGAAAGACTATAATCTGCCCTTTACCATACTCACGGAAGTTGGATTCCTTAAGGCATCTCTTTTTCCCTTGTTTAAATCTTTCTACCTCATCAAACTCTGGGAGCAGAAAAAGGTGAGCCACTACTATTAACCAGGAGTAACATGGGTGAAAACAGGCAAGGAATGGGAAAAAAAGATTGGCAGCACCTCATGCAGGCTGGAAAGAGCGATGTGAAATTGCTACAGATACAGGCCAAAATACATTTGTTTTTGTCAAAAAAACACCAGTTCAGTAAAACTGAAAATTACTGTGGAAGTATTTTGCACTTACATGCAGTGTGTACTGGTCTAAGTGTCTGTCCATGACTTTCTTTAGCTTTGACTTCTTCTTATTTTTCTTTAATGAAAAATTTTGAAGGAGGGAAACTTTGGAGGCTTTACACTTTCATGAAAAGGAATTATTTTCCACTCAGGAAGTCAGGCACATCCTGACTCCCTGAGTACAAGTGAGCTGTTGTGGCCAAATTCTGAAGTCCTTACATCAGTCAGCTCTTACCTAGGAAGATGGCCAGATTGAGAAAAGTCCATGTTTTGGTGGGTTTTTTTGTTTGTTTGTTTGTTTTTTTTCCCCAAATATGAACATAGGGTCAATAAGGAAATTAAACAAGCACATTGAAGAACCAAGTAAAATTAAGTAGAATACTTTAAAATGTAGGTATTTCTTTTAAGCAGCAGTACACCTGTGATTACTGTATCAATAGCAAAACCTATTCTTGAAACCCTAGAGGACATATGTCTTTTTAATCACAAGTTATTTGAGACAAAAATCTATTGGATGGCATTTCAAAGAATCATGAAATCTTTATGTCACTGTGATAAATAAATGACAGCATGACACAATAGGTAAAATATTCAGTTATTCATTCCCAGGCCCTAGCAATTTAGATTAGTACTCTATTTCTTTGCAAATTTCACTTTTTCATTTTGTTGCACCTACCTTTTCCACATTGTGTGCTGTAGTCTCATTTAAATAAATGAGAAAGGAATGCAGGAATAAACAAGTGTAAGAAGGTTTATTTAAAGTACTCCCAGTAGTTTAGCAATTTAGAAGCAATTTAGTAATCCATTTCTTAAAACTGAAAGGTAAATTGATCAAGAAATGAGACTTTGAATTTAAAAAGCTTTTTAACATAACTTATTTGACTATAATACTTTTGAGTGTTAGCAGTTGGAAGAAGATAGTTTTGTTTTTGTAGTTGTTTTGTGATTTGGAGAAAGATAATGGAGATGCTCTGCTGGTAGGTAAAAAAATCTTGAGGCCTTATTTACAAAGGCATATATTTATGCTTAATTTAAGGTTGTGTGAATAGTTTCTATAAAGTCAGTAAGTAATCAGTCAAATTTAAATGTATAATCCCGCCTTTTTTTGCAATGTCATGATATACAAGTGGTGTTGAATACATCACAGTGGAAATGGAGTATGGTGGACTGATCTGATTTCCTGGCTGAGGTGACAAACGTGTGGGTTTTTTTTTTTTTCTTTATTTTTTTTTTTTAATAAAGAGCATTACAAGTAAAATGTAAGATCAGGAATAATCCAATATTTTGAGTATAATTGTGAAACTGCAATCTCTCTTGAATATGATGCTGGAAACTTATTTTGAATTCAAATAGCATATGTCAACAGAAACTTTCATTTTCTGTATTTGTATACATTGGTTCATTTAATGAAAGAACAAACTTATTTTCTTTAGTTCAGCCACTGTCAGCAAAAATAGACATGCGGCTGTCTGCTGTGCCCTTTCAAATTAGAAACACACACGTCTGTCCTAGTGATTTTACAAGGGATCAAAAACTTGCCCTTCACGAGACTTTTGCTAAAAGTCATCAAGAAGATTCATGTAATTAGAGGTGATTACAGCCATTCTCCTAGTCTGATGTTCAAATATTCTGACAACTTTCAAGTGACCCAGATGATTTCAGTGGAATTCCTAGAAACTGGTCACATTGTCCAACAGCCTACTGGCTCTTAGAAGCTGGGTTTTCTCACTGTTACAAAGATCCAGTAAATTAGTCTGAAACCAATGGGGAATGAACTAATAGATGGTTTGCATAAATAACAAAATTTTGTTTTGCAAAAGAGAGTTCTGGTCCCGTTCCATGTAGCTAATGCTTTTATAATTCAGAAATTCACTGTTCACTTGCCACAAACTCTCAACTTAAGCATTTATTGTGGAGAGAAGGAGAACAAATAAATCAGTATATACCGGGGAGCTAGAAATACTTTCTTTAATGCATACAGTGCCTTTGCAGGTCCAGATAGGAGATATATACAATATAGACAATAAACTCAAACATGATTCCAAGAAACAAAGAGATCTCACTGTTACAATCCAGCCTGTCTGCCAAAAGGTTTACTAGATTTTCTGAATAAACTACAGGAAGAAAGTCCTGTCACCATTGCACTTGCTAGAGTGTGGAGAAGAGCAAAGCTAACACCACTATCACTAAGTGAAAATACTAGCAATAACTACAAAATGTGTTCCACTTTTTCATGTTTCACACCCCTAATGAGGAGACAAAAGTATTATCTTTCTAGATATATAAAGCATATAAATCTGCTTTTTGTTTTAGATTAAAAGAATAACAAGAGAGAAAATAAAACATTTGTAAGAACGCACACTGTTCCTGTCCTAAGTCTAGGCTGCACTCGAACACAGTTTAATCAGGAAATATGTAGTGGGATGAAGTTTAGAGATCCTTTGTTGGCACTTAGGACCTAAGAGGTGATTAAGAGTGTTGACTACGTCTTGGTAGCCAAGGATGAGCCTCCTATTTTCAAACTACATGTTCCTTGGCACATTTGCATATCCAAGTTTACTCAGAAGTGCCTTGACATGGTGAATTAAGTATTTTGTTCTTACTTAGTTTCTCTTTCACCTGAACAGCAGAATAAAGAGGGACTTAAAATATGTAAATCATTTAACTGAACTGAGTGGTGCTCTGCACCCAGTAGCTCTGAGTTCAACGTGCAGCACAGGAGCAATGATCTCTTTCTTTCAAAAAGTGGCTGCTCTACAATAATTAGCCAATGTTGGAGATTTCTCTTTGATGGGCAACGATTTTTTTTTTCTTTCCCTGTTGAAGCTGGATCACTGGTGGAGGCCAGAAATGAAAAGGTTATGGGACAAGAAAATGAGTAGGAACTTGACTTTTCACTCAAGTAATTAAGTCCTTGAGTTTGAGTGTTGGTTTTTGGTCCTCTTGTCAAAGACTCTTCCTGCAAGACAGCTGTGAAATGTTCACTTCAGCAGCTGTGGACCTTACTATTGCTAATCTGCATGCAGAAACTCTAAAATTAAAAATTGTATTTCAGGATTTTTATTTATGTCACTAGTGTATATTGTATCTCAGGACACATATCAAGATTAAAGTGTGTCCATCTGCCACATGGAGCAGTTACTTGGGAAGACAAAAGCCATCACTCCAAATATACTCCTCCTTCCTCTTTTTTCTCCCAGCTTTATATGCTGAGCACAACGTCATATCATATGGAATATTCCTTTGGTCAATTGGGGTGAACTGTCCCAGCTGTGTCCTCCCTCAACTTCTTGTGCACCCCCAGCCTGCTACTGGTGGGGCAGTGTGAGGAGCAGAAAAAGCTTTGACTGAAAGTGGTGCTCAGCAATAATGAAAGCGTCTCTATATTAACAACAGGTTTTGGCACAAATCCAAAACATAGCCCTATCCTAGCTACTATGAACAAAATTAACTCTGTCCCAGCCAAAACCAGCATAATTTGAAATGGTCTACGGAGATGCAAAACATTTCAGTACATTCTGCATCCTGCAAAACAGTCTAAATAGTTTATCAAATCAAGTTAATATAATAACAAAAAGATACCACATTAATATGGAGAAAATTTAGAGATGTTGCTGTCAAAAAAAAAAAGAAAAAAAAATCTAATTTTCAGTCTTAACATGTTACATATAACACTCCTGAGGTTTTCTCATAGCTTGTACTCACTGAGAATCTATTTAAATTAGTTATGGCTTCAAAGTCAACAGAAAATTTGAAAGACCCTTATTTGTTAAAAAACCAGTGTAGGATGCTGACTATATTTTGATCTATTTAAGGAGGAAGGCGAAGAGCTACCCTTGGCTATATTTTAGTTTATTTCAAGACTGGCATGCCGATTTATTATTTTCTGGAAGTTTTTTCCCCTGCAATTGCCAGCATATATTTGTCAAACTGATGAAAAATACTGAAACTGTACAGCAGTCTTTCTCCTGGGGTATGTTGAAAATGCTTAACTTGACATATGACTGAAACAGTGACTTTCTTTTTGCTTTGCTATTTATAATGCTGCAATTAAACCAACACATTAGTGTAGGTCTTCCCTCATTTTTAGTGGACAAATTGATTGAAACTTTCTGTATGTGCTCATCTTTCCTATAACAAGGCTTAATTAAAACTTAAAAAAAACCCCAAACTTGCATCCACTTATTCAAAGTATTAACTAATATATTTATATGAGATGCCAGTTTGATTCAAATCTTACTCCTGGTTGAGGCATAAAATGATGCAAAGTGACAACAGCCTGCCTTCAGGATAATTTATTATAAACACATTTCTCAAGTCTGTGTGTTTAATATATAAATATTCCCTAAACTGTAGTATCCATTAAAACTAGGCTTTCACCTCCCAGTCCTGCAATCCAATTTTATCAGAAATTCCCCCACTATGAAACTCTTTATGAGCTCAACAGGCCTGATCCCTCTCACTTGTTTTATTTCTAAACTATAAATATTGTTTTTTCACTCCTCAGTGTGGCAATTTGGCTACATTCATTTTACATGCTTACTGGAGTAGAAAACTGCCTAATCAGATAGGAAAACAGTTGGCGGTGTATAAATCAGGGTTTGCCGAGGATTTCAAAGTGTGAAACTGGCAGACAAGCACATATCCTAGGAGTTCTCCCTTTCCCTAGCTTCCCTGTAGAGATTTCACATGGCAAATTTGATCACCAGGGCCATCTGTATAAATACATGAGTGTGTTGTCCTGAATTAACACAGCAGCTCTACTGGGGAATGTAATTAAGGTCTTATTTTTAAATTTCACCACTAGACTGTCTGAAATACAGATTTATATATAAGAATAAAAATCTTACCTTAATTTTGATGAGGAAATTGATAGTTATATGTGTTTTACTACCAACTAGTCTAACAGAAACTCCAAAGTTCAGAATGCTCCTTAGTGATGCTCCCGCTATGAATTTACATTCTGTCCTGTCCTGTAGATCAGTAACACTATGATATTGAAAGTAATGTTGTATTACAGCTTTTCTTAAAGAAAAAAACCCCCAAACTTCTTACAAGCAAATAGTTTTACTGTAACATTGCCTGTTCCACTCAGTTGACATTCCTTCCTAACGTTCATGTTGAAACAGAGTTAAGTAAAGATTCATGTTCTAGTGGTGACAGGAGGAGTTGTTACACAAGATGTAAAGTTTCCCTTGGATTTCATGTCACGATTTTTTTTCATTATTTAAACAAAAACTACATTGAAGTGGTGCAGGTACTAGGCAATAAAGATTTCCCTTGGTGCTGACAAACTCTGAGACCACAAACGGAGGTGCTTACATGCTGCGGGAGATATTGCATAATGTTCTTTTCCTTTAGGCTAGGGATTGCTGTCACAGAGGAAACATCTTTATATAAGAAGTCCTGTTACAGAAAAAACCCATTTAGTTCTCATATATATGAAAATTTCACTTCCAGCATGTTTTATTTGCTAATATAAGGCAACCATTCCTAAACATGTAGCTTTTAGCCTGCCTTGTTTATTAAATGACCCTTGGAATTGCTTCAAGTGTTGTCAGTAATTCTGCTTTACTATTTAGCAACACCCAAGTACAAGAATGGAGGGAATTTGTTGTTTAAAAAAAACCAAACCAAACCATGTTTTGTGGACAGATCTGCTTTTGTAAGTGGTATACATAAGATACTTACACATCTGATTTTTAAGTAGTTTATCGAGTCCATTTGTAAGGATCTTGGCAGGTGAAAAATATTTTTGTGGTTATGGAATGTTAAAAAATAAATAAAGCAAACAGGAAAAGAGTTTTGCTGGAATGCTGCAGTTCATCTGTGGGTCACTGGCATCGGAGTTGAGGTGCACATGATGTGTTAATTGAGAGAGGAAAAATTGGAGACAGGAATTGATTTAGAACAGTAGATGCCTGTATGGGGGAAACAAACACAAACCTAACACCCGCCCCACTCCCCAGCCATTGGCCAAATACAGATAAGGTCATTGGACAACAGTTAGGGTATTTCAACTTTTAGGGGATTGGTAACTATTTTTCTGTATTCCTAAAATTACTGCAGGATGATGATATAAAGAACAAGAATATTTTATATTTACAAGCAGGTCCTTTTTCCTTGCAATAGTATAAAATAAGGCTTGAAGTACACTCAATAGGGATATTGAATAATGACATTTCTACTGTCTTTTTTTTAATCATGAACTATTTTCCAGTAAAACGATCTGAAACAAATCTCTTCCTACCACATACACAAATTATAGTAGCAGAAGGTGTTTTCTTTTTTTCAATGAACATCTGAAAAGCTGAAAATATATTACTGTCTTGAATGACTGAGACCTAGTGGTGTATATGCTTTAGTGACTGGTTGCAACTACAGTGCAAACCTGGTTACTGCTACAGTGAACATTTACAAGCTCCTTTGAAATTGCATTTCTCCAAGGAAAATGTCTGGACAAAATGAAGGCACAGAAACAAGGGTGAACTAAAGATGGGTAGGTGGAGTACCTGCCTTTCTCTTCTCTGTTGTCTGTTAGGCATTCTTTTGAACATGGGCTGTAGTTACACCACTTTACTTTTTGTTACAAGTCAATTCATATAAACTACATTCTTTTCACTGTTATGCCAGTAAGATCCTGTCAGCCTAATGTGGCAGGGTCAGAATTATGTCTGGCAAAAAATGTCTTACAATCCTAGCCTTGACAGTTTACTTTGGTGAAAGATCTACTTGTAGGAGTTTTGCCCCTGGTAAATTGGCAAAAATTTCAACAAAATTCAACAAAGAAATTATGTTATTTGCCATGCAGTGCTGCAGGAGACTTCAAAATTCAGCTTTCAGAGGCGCTATGTTTCTGTTTATTGGGATGATACAAGGCTATGTTCATAAAGCATACATTTATAAAATATTTATAAAAATTTTGGCACTGAAAATTTTCCACTGACAACAGTTTCTTCTGTTTTAGAAATGTGGTAAATATACAGAGGTAAACTTAATAATAGCAAAGGAAGTTTCTAGCAATAGCACCCTGTACCTTTCTGAATATCTGGTGAAAAAATATTTTTGATGCCTTTTAGCCAAAGTGTTGATTTATGGATTGCTAATTTCAGCATGCTGGATTTTTGCTTGGTCAGGCTGATCGTTCTGTACCCCCTCTGACCTTAAAAATCGTACAGTTGTATTAGTTATCTCAGATGATATTTCTATCAGCATGTGGCTAGTATATCTTTGGAATGAAGGTAACCTTGGAGTAATAATGAATGCAAGTAGGCTCAGGTATTAATTGTTAATGATGATGCAGAGAAGATATTTCAGTAGATTTGTAAATGTCGTCACCCAAAGAAAGACTATGTAATGGGCTGGGACCATTTTAAAGGATGAGAGAGATTTCATTTTTCAAAGAAAGTATTTTCTCTAGGATTAGTAAGAAGTATTTATTTAAAATTTTACACAAGTTTCTGAGGTCCTTAGGGAGCCCCGAGACACAATAGCATACCGGTGTATTATATGGACTTTCAAAAGGATGAATTTTACTTTTAAAATATGAATTTAATTAGCTGGATATTGAAGAATAGAAGGCATTCATTATGAGGGCATTTTATTATAATTCACGTGTAGGCTAAAAGTGAAGGCTGCTATTCCTTAGTGATTCCCTGCTCTTCTAGCACAGATTTCATTTATTTTCAAAAAAATTGTTAAAATAGTGAGCTCAAAATGTATTGAAACCAAGTGGATCATTTAGGTATGGTCTAATAGATAAATCACTGCTTTCTCAGGTGCTGGGCTACAGTTCAAGCCAAGACATTTGACTCAGATTAAATTAATTTAGTGGTTACATCTCACATAGCTCAAAACAGTGGGATTTTTTCCTTGAGAGGGGCGGGAAATGGAGCTAGCATGCATGATGAATCGTTTCTTACCTTGAGGTGGTCTTTTCAGGCTTAAACTTATTTTAAGGGAGAACTGACAAAAACAAATGGTTCTACTTATGTTGTCCTTGGCTTTTGAATTAAACAAAACAAACTTTTCCCAGTTATCTGCTTTTCTAGTCAACTGTGTGCAGGATTTTGAGACAGATGCTCCAAATGATACAGTTCTCTCTATCTGAAGAATTTTCTCGTTTCTACACTCCTTTAAATGCAGAAATGCTCTACTTAACCTATTAGTTAAATAGTAGTTCTTTTACCTGTTATTAAAGACAAAAATGGACAAAAGGTATTTATTTCTTTTATTGTGATATTTGTCTGATTTATAAAACTTTAAATACATCTGAAGAATGTAATTTATGTATTTTTTGAGTCCAGGTTTACTTCAACTTGTATGTGTGAAATAAGGAACTGATACAGTTAAGCTAATTTAGAAAAACAAAACAAAATTAGTTTTAACTTGCATCAGATCTGTAAACAGGGTTGTTGTGTTTAATACATTTGTGCCAGGGTAAAAGAAGGGTATTGACAGAAGGAACACCAGTCAAAGGTGAATTACTCCTACTGAAGAAGGTAGGAGTAATTGCTTCTGCTTCAGTGTCAGCCATTTGCTATTGTAAAGTGTTCCAATAACTGAGATCTTAGAATTACACTGGATCCCAATGAATATGGGTAAAAGATGAGAGTGAAATAATCTGTATGGAATCATGAACTGATAATACAAATAAGAAGAAAATGTGCTTCTGGATCAAAAAAAGAAATTTAATGTTTAACTTGAATTTTACTGAAGTTCACTTGTTAAATGAAAATTCTTATAACAGTGATAGTGAAATGGTTCAGGCAAAAAAAAGTGCATTCTTGTCTTTTTATGCAATTCTTAAAATAAACAACCTCTTCATGCATTTCCTGCCTCTCTTTTCTCTTCTTGATTTTATACAGTATTTTCAAATTTATTGAAACGTTACTTTTTTTAAGGTTATCACCAACCTTGGGCCTCTGGAGTGGATTCTTAATACTCCCAGTCATCACAGAGTTCATCATGGTAATCTAAAAGTGTAACATCTTATTCCTCAGTGTGTTTTTTCTCATGGTCACTATTTGTATGATGATGATGATGATAATAATAATAAAGTACTGAAATTGTACTGTAAAATTATTTTCAAAGAAGGATTTTGGTTTTGGTCATAGCTTCAAAGATAGTCCTTGTTCAGTTAGAAATTTCATAGCATTTAAAAAAATTATAACTTAAATTTAAAATTTTTACATTTATGTTTAATTATTGAGCAGAAATTAAGCTTGGATAATGTGAAATAATTTGAAAACTTTGAGCACAAGAATTCAACATTTGTAAATATGAAGAGTGATAGAAAAATATCTCATCCTTCCCTCACTCTTAAACATCATCAACCTGTTAGTCACTAACAGATGCTTTCACATTCAAATTCAAGCAATGAATCTGCTAAAAGACATGGTTACCTTTTAGAAAAGAACTGTTAAATGTTTTAGTGGAATTTGGTTTCAGCTCTCTGAATAACTGAAAAATCTCACTTCACAGAAGTGCATGATGATTGACTTTTCATCACTATTCAGAGGCATTCAAGACCGTACTGCATATGTAAATTGGATTAATAACTCCACTGCATACTGAAAAATGTCATGAACGTATCTGAGGAATAGAAGTGTATTTCACAGATGCCCTTGGCTTATTCAGTGTGCAGAGAAAACAAGTAACAAAGTAATAGGGGAATGGAAGAACAAAATAATTTGAAACAGACTCAAATGTAGTTATATGTTCAGAGGATGTTATTAATATTTATTATATCCTCCATGTCTAAAGTGTTTATGGCACTTTGTAGACTTTTTAAAAAGACTACACAGTCTTTTTAAAGTAGTGCTGTAAGTGTCTAATCCTTAAAATTTGCTCAAGTACTGGTAATCCTGGAGGGAGACACTTTGCTCTTATTTGTTCTGCTGTAAATCCAAACTAATCCTCTGACCGTGATTGTAGTTAGGCAGAATCACTTCAGAGCTGATCAAGTGTTGTACAGTCTCTCCAGACAATCTCTGCAAGATTGAGGATCTATAATCAATGTTACTTTGGTCATACTTTGAATAGGACAGCTTATATACAAATACATTCCCTAGAAAACATAAGGATCAGTTTTCATCACACTGAAGTTAATAATGAAGGCAGGATGAGACATGGCATAGCAGATAGAGACAGCTGAAAGCCATTAATGAGATGATTGTGCATAAATGTATTTAGCATATATATCTTAGTTATAAACTGGTGAAATTATTTTTATTTTTGCTTTTAAATTTGTCGTTATAAAAATATTTTGAAATGAGTTTAGTCTCTGAATGAATTCTTTTATTTCACAGAAATGTTGAGTATGACACATTTGATTTGAATCATAAAATCACAAAATGGTTTGGGTTGGAAGGGACCTTAAAGACCATCTAGTTCCAACCCCCCTGCCATGGGCAGGGACACCTTCCACTAGGCCAGGTTGCTCAAAGCCACATCCAGCCTGGCCTTGAAGACATCCAGGGATGGGGCATCCACAGCTTCTCTGGGCAACCTGTTCCAGTGCCTCACCACCCTCTCTGTGAAGAATTTCTTCCTAATGTCTAACCCTCCCTGTTTTCGATTTGTACCCGTTACCCCTTGTCCTGTCACTACAGGCTCTTGTAAAAAGTCCTCTCCCAACACCCTTGTAGGCCCCTTCAGGTACTGAAAAGATGCATTAAGGTGTCCCTGAAGCCTTCTCTTCTCCAGGTTGAACAACGCAATTCTTTCAGCCTTTTTTCACAGGAGAGGTGCTGAGGAGGTATATTTGAATCTGAGTAGGAAGAGAGCAATCAGCCTAGTAAAATGGAAAAAAATTTATAGACAAAAGGAGTGGTGTGTTAGATCCTTTTAAAAATTATTTTTAGATGATAAATTGGTACCAATGATGAACATTTACCTTCATAATTCAAATGCATGTATTCTTACAAATGCAATTACTGGTCTGATAAATTATTTCTGTTATAGGTAGAAATCCTTACTGCATTGACAAAAATTATGGTGGCACACTCATTATCTGGGACAGGATATTTGGTAAGTAAAAAAAAGGTGCTCTCTGTCATGTTTAGTTAGTGTGTCAAAATGTTGTAAACTTTTGAATTTGATTGTTGTTTTTTCTTTTTTTTTTTTTTTTTCTTCTTCCATCAGGAACATTTGAGGCAGAAAATGAAAAAGTTGTATATGGCTTAACACATCCAGTAAATTCATTTGATCCCATCATGCTCCAGGTGCTATAATTTGTATCACTGATTCTGGTATCTTCAGCAGGCACTTGTGTTCAAAAGAAACTCCTCTTAAGAAAAGTGGAAGCCATCCTTGCATTACTGCACAGGCAATTAAATTATCTAAAATACCTTCAGTATTTCATGAATTACAAAACAATTATTTCTACTCACTGCATTGAGCATATGCAAAGCTTATAGTCATCATGAAAATACAATACAGTAAAATAACAACTATTTACAATGGAAATATAACAGGTCTTGGACTGAATGATGTCCATTATGCCAAATGGAGAGCAGTATGCAGCAAAGCACAGACAAAATTACTTCATAAATAACCGCATGGTGTAATATCATTACTTTTTTATGTCTTCTGCGTATTTGCTGTTCAGGGTGCTCCAAAGTGATTTATGTTGACAGTATTATATAGCAACCATCAGGGTCTCAGCAAAACCTCCGTAACAGGTTGAATATTGTATTAAAAAAATAAAAAAAGAAGAAAATGTACTTGGTGTGGTGCTTCTTAGATTTACTGCCCAAGCCTCACTTAAGCTGGGTAAAAAGGCTTTGTAAAAACCTCAGGGACTGAGGAGTGTTGAAGTACTCATTTGCTTTTCACGACTGTTCACCCAAGGAGGCATCTCAAAGTGTAAGAAATTTTACCTGCAGGGCTATCTGGGCTGTAAGCCGGAAGGATGGCCGCAGCCTGTACAATTTTATCCATTCCAGTCAGAAACTAAGTAATGTAGTTATTGAGAGTGTGTCATGTCAAAGTCCCAGTAACCAATTATAATTTAAAATTACCATAAATACAGCTATACAATATACTGTTAAATACTCGATTGATTACAGGAAGGACAGATTTTCCTCTGTGCAGAAGTCATTGTAATTCTCACTGTAAACCAAAGGCTTGATATGGCTCCTGCCTGTTTCAGTCAGGTTTTCTGAACTTCTGACTGTCTTCATCTATTCCTAATTTATTCTCTTTAGACTTTGAAAAATAATTTACTTAAAAGCTAAAAATGAATAAAATGTGTTTTATTAAATTTTATATTACTAGCAATGAAAAATTACATGCTCTTTTTTCAGTTACGTCCCTTGGCTCATATTTGGAACACATTTTGGGCCACACCTGGATTCTGCAACAAGCTTTCTGTCATATTCAAAGGGCCAGGCTGGGGACCAGGCAAACCTAGACTTGGCCTTCCTGAGGAAATCCCAGTGGTAAATAGAACATGCACAGGCTTTCAGTTTTGTGTAATTTACTTGGACCTCTTAATGCTACAGGATCAATGTTAAAAACTCTACACATGCTATTTTAAATTAGCAAATTAGCAGTCATAAAGCATTGAGGAAGATGAAATGGGTACAGAAACTGAAGGAAATGAATGATTTAGCTGTGTTTATTCTTTTGATTTGAAAGGAAAAAAATATTTATCTTTTCATTATTCATTTCCTAAAGAGATTTTCAAAATTGTTCTATAGAGTATAGTAATTTATCTTTTTCTTTTAGCTGAGTGCATGTGCACACACACACAGAGGTAAACTCTATCTCACACTAGGTATTACATAAGTTTGATAGTGCAATTATCTATGTCCCTTAATCGTTTTTGTGTTCGTAAATATAAAGAATACCAAGGCATAACAGGCTGGAGCAGGTCACTGTTGAAGGCTGTTATCTGTTTTGCTTCATACAGATCACTGGAAAAGAAGTTCCCTTCAATCCTAGTGTACCAGCTCATCTTAATTGCTATGTGGTTGTACATTTTGCTGTAATAATGGACTTGTATACTGAACTTCTTGGTACTGTGACTGTAAGTAATTCCTGTTTTTATGAAATAACATCTTATGCTATCAGTAATATGACACACAGCATATTTAAACAATAAAGCACTGAATAGTGGCTCTACAGACTGACTCATATCTAACTTAAGGTAGTATAATAATAACTAGATTCTGTAAAAATAATCAAAATAAATGGCTAAGTATATAATTATATAAAATACATGTTTGCCATTGTTTATTAATATTTAATAACCATATTGATTAAGTTAAGCAATTATAAATAACAAATGTTCCATTGAAGATGTATGTGTCTGCTTCAGTTTTTAGGACCTCATGAAAGCAAAAATGTATCTCAGACTTGAAAGTATGTAGGTTTTAACATGTCAAGGTTGGTCATATTGTCAGATGCTCAAGATTTAGAAGGAAGTCTTTTGCAAAAATCTTGCAGTGCTTGCAGCTGGGAAGCTTGGTGTCAGAATGAGAGCAGAGTTAGAAGAGCACTGGCTCAGGGCAAATTCTTCTTCCAGTGCTGAACATACAACAGCATTGACAGAAACACAGCAAGGAAAGTCGTATATTTACCACCTCGAGTTTGGGACGACAGGATCGCTCTGGTAGCATGATGTCATTCCTCCATGGATACCTGGTGGTTCTCTGAAGGTGAACTATGAGGCCATCTCTGCTTGCAAGAAGTGAGACATAAACTGCTTCCATGGTTTCACATCCTGCATAACTTCCAACCTCCTTTTCATTCTTTCCTTCTTGAGGGCTCCTTCTGCTTTACTAAAGGTAAAATCTTCTAGTTAATGGAGGACTGTGGACCTGCCTTGTCCTGGCACACTTGTCCAGCAATCACCAGCCCTTGTTTGGTAGTGGTTACTGTCCCCTGTCCACCTCAGTGTGTGCTGTGAGAGAGCAGTCTTCCCACACAGGCCATGTACCTACCCCTTCACCTGCCACTGACCCAACCCCACCTTCTCCGGGGACCAGCCCCTCTCGCTGTGCCCTCATACTTTTGCCCATGTCTGAATCCAGGAAAGAAACAGATTTCTAGAAATAAGCCTCTTGCATATCTGACTGTGGTCATCCATTTCCAGATTCCAGAGCATTGCAAAGCCATTTCAAGCTGTCACAAATCTTGTTCAAACATTGACATTTTGATCTTCCAACTAAGATATTCCTCTTGCATCCCAGAGCAAGAAGGGCAGGAGAGAAACTTTGATAGTTTCTTGGCATATGCGGCAGCAGGCTTGTAGGAACTCTGGCAGCTCTGCATGTATGAGCTGCTACAGCTCTTTTTTTCAGTTTTTGGTTAGATGTGTTCTGAGTAGCACATCAGACAAGAAGAACAATGCAATTTTTGAAAAAAATTAAACATTAAGTATTTTGTGCAGTATTCCCAATATAATATAGAAGCTACCTGAGGCATAGTCTTCTCATTAGTATTAAGTTATTGTACACATTGTGCTCACCTCTGTAAAGGGTCACATTGCAACTGCAGGGAATTCAGATTACTAAGCCATCTGAGGCTTTAGTCTATCCTAAGAAATTTCTGAGGAGAGGAAATTAAGTCAAAGGTAAGGATAAATACATCCAATGTATACAAGATATACAGTATACAGGATTGCCAGTGTTCTTATATTGTGAAAAGCCTCTGCAAAACTTTCTGGATATGATTCTATATTCCTACATACCAGCAGCAAGTCGTATTTATATAGGGATCAAACTGTGGGGTTTTTTATTTGGTTGGAGTTTTTATCTTTCACTGTGTTGCTGTTGATGTTAGCAGCAAGAAGTAAGAGGCCTGCTCATGATTTTTTTTCCTATTTTATTCTTTTCTCTTTTTGCCTTTTCCTGGTCCTGGAAGGAAAAATGGATGGTCCAAATTATTTTCTCTGCTGATAATTGCAGCTGTTACAGAATAAGTATTAAAGGAAGTTAAAAAATGCACCCTAGCCCCAGATGATTGTTAAATTCTTGCAGTTGTGGAGGAAACATTCTGAAGATCCAGGATCTGGATTTTTTTTTGTTTTGTGTGTGTGTTTTTTTTTTGTTTTTTTTTTTTTAAGAAAAACAACTAGAAAATTCTCTGCAGAAAACTGTAGGGTAATTAGGTAGTAAGGATAAGGAGAGCATGGGGGACTAGAAGTACTTAATCTCAGGACATAAACCTTCAGCGTGGGTGTGGAAAGTGCTGGTCTCAAGGCAGAGTTCCAGCATTGCTCTGCAGTACAGTGGGGAAGCTGTCATGAGAAGGAAGACTCTGTATGAATAACTTTACTTGGCAAACATCTTCCTTCAATATCAGTTTTCCACTATACTGAGTTATGAAATGTCTATGGATACAACTGGAACTTTCTGTCTGGCTATGAATTATGTCATAATTGTGGCATAGCTCCATAAATGGAGAAAGCTAACTGTTTTCCTCATTTTTAGGTATAAGTTCCATTTCATAATAGCCATAAGACACAGCACACAGCTATTGCATTTCTCAAGTGATTACAGTTGCTTAGTGTTTGGTCTCACACCCTGCAGAAGTGTTAAATTTCTCTATACGTAAAGAGCAATCATATACCTTCAGTCTGAATGACCTACATTTAACATGTGAGAAGAGTAAAAAAAGAAAGAACAAATACATATTTTCCAGAGGAGAGACTATACAGTGTTTATTTTCTATATGGCAATCTGCACTACATCCAGAGAATAAAAATGACTTTTGAGCTCTGCACATCTAGATCTGATCCAAACCTCATTGAAGAAATGGGATTTGGATCAGTCCCAGAGAGAGTGCTAGGAGTGTAAAGCAGCAGTACACTGAAAGCAAAAGTCTCATAGCTCCAGCACTGCATGGATCACATAAATCAAAGTGAAGTGTACCTTAAACTCGTTTTGCAGTGTCTTTTTTATTGTTGATAGATGCTGTAACATTTACTGTGCTTATAATGCTATGAATATGCGAGCAGCTTCAGTTAGATGAAAAGTATTAAGACATAAGATAGATCTCTTGAAAGCTGAGAACACAATTAATACATCCATTCAGTAGGACATAACCAAGTTCTGTATATGGAATATTGTTAAGAATTGACACTTTTTTTAGGAATTTTAAGTTAAAATATATTTATACTGACAAAGACACCTAACAATACAGATTTCATAGCATTGTAGTAGCATTCTTCATTTGAATGTTGCAAGTGTCTGGTATATGACAGCAGGGCATCTGTTAAATTATGAAATGTGGTGACATTGTTCCTAGCTGTTCTGAGAAACGCTGAATACACCAGGATGAGGAAATGAGTCCATGTTATTCTGCAAAAGGAATAAAACAATCTGAGTTCTTTGAAATATAAAAGTCAATTAGAAATCTTTCAATTTTCTTCTAAATACACATTTGGAATGGCATACTTCCTTTGTTTAAATGATTATTTTTTCATTACTGACAAAATATAAAATAATGCTCTGTCAATCTGTTGATTACAAAGCCATATAAACATCTTCACAACATTCTAAAACCTGCCTTTTTTTTAAGGCTCCAAGATATTTTTAAAAATAAAAATCCAAAAGAAATATTTTTTTTCTGTTTGATTGCAGCCAATAACCACATTGCAAATTGCAGCTGACTTGTAATTGGGGAACCTGCTGTGGTCTCACAGGCTTCTCTGTTTATACAAATACTTCAGTATATACATACTGATTTATTTTATATGTACATCCATGCATATTATGCTGAAGTGGAACAAGGATGCTAGCACTAATGAAGGTGTAAAAGGCACATTTTTTTCACACTGCAACTTGCAGTGTGTAGACTTAATAGATGATGTTTAGCTTAATGATATAAACCACTGACTATTCTGTTGATTTTGGTAGAGAAATGCCTAGAAAATGGATGCCTCAGCTGCCAGCATCCACTTCACAGAGTGATACATGTTTGAAGGTAAATAAAAGAGTCAAGGCAGCATGTAACTATACCTTGGAAGCTGTAAAGAAGTAGTTATGGAAGCAAACTAAAAATGCAAAAATTTATGTTGCATGTCTGGTTTTCTAAAAGCTGTTATTCCCATATGTCATTGGGGTGTATTTCACTCCAAATTTCTTGGTAGTCCTTGACTAGCAGCACAAATGAGGGAAAACTTTTTTTCCTGTATGTGAATGTGGTGCATGTATCTACAGAGAAGGCTAACTTGCACCTTCTACCTTCATGGGTCCCAGTAAGGCTTTATGCCTCACCATTCATCACTCTGGAAAGCTCAGGACTTGGGAAGTGGAAGGCTTCAACACTGTCCTCAGACATTACTGTGCATTTATCTAGGTCTATGATAGTGCCAGTTTGCAAATAGCTGAGATCATAGAATCTTTTAGGTTGGAAAAGACCTTCAAGATCAAGTCCAACTGTTAACCCAACAATGCCAATACCACCCTAAACCATGTCCTCAGGCACCTTGTCCACATGTCTCTTAAATGCCTCCAGGGATGGTGACCCAACCACTTGCCCAGGCAGCCTGTTCCAATGCCTGATAACCCTTTTGGTGATGAATGTTTTTCTAATATCCAATCTAAAACTTGCCTGGCACAACTAGAGGCCATTTTCTTTTGTCTTATCACTTGTCATTTGGGAGAAGAGACTAACAACCACCTCTCTGCAACCTCCTTTCAGGTTGTTGAAGTGAGCGACGAGGTGTCTGTGACCACCCTCCTCTCCAGGCCAAACAACTCCAGCTCCCTCAGCTGCTTCTCACAGGACTTGTGCTTCAGGCCCTTCCCCAGCTCTGTTGCCCTCCTCTGGAGACTCTCCAGCACATCAGTGTCTTTCTTGTAGCGAGGGGCTCAAAATGAACATGGTATCCGAGGTGTGGCCTCACCAGTGCCAAGTACAGGGGTACAATCACTTCCCTAGTTCTGCTGGCCACACTGTTCCTGATGCAGACCAAGATGTCATTGGCCTTCCTGGCCACCTGGGCACACTGCTGACTCTTACTCAGCCAGCTGTTGACCAAAACCCCAGGTCCTTTTCTGCCAGGAAGCTTTGCAGCTACTTGTCCCCAAACCTGCAGTGTTGCAAAGGGTTGATGTGTCCCAAGTGCAGGACTCAGCTCTTGACCTTATTGATCCTCATATGTTTAGCCTTGGCCTATTGGTCCAGGCTGTCCAGATCCCTCTGAAGAGCCTTCCTACCCTCAGTGAGATCAACATTTCCACCTAACTTGATGTCATCTGCAGATTTATTGAGGGTGCACTTGATCTCCTTATCCCCATTGTTTATAAAGATATTAAACAGAAATGCCCCTAGTACTGAGCCCTGGGGAACACCATTTGTGACTGGCCACCACCTAGATTTAATTGCATTCACTACAGCTCTTTGGGACAGCCGTCCAGAGAGTTTTTTACCCAGCGAAGAGTATGCCCGGGTAAAGAGATCCGTACATTCTGGGCCACAGATGATGTTGGACCATAAGAAGTTTTACAAACAACTAGTGTTCAGGATGTTATGGTTCATGTAGGAGTGTCTGGAAAGAAATGGAAATTGGCCTGAAAAACAGAATCTGTGAAATGTGATCATACCTAGCTCAGGTAGTCAGTACAGGAAGAACTGCATTTAGCATTTTAAACATTTAAAGCTTAAGGGCTTGTTTATATTTGGGTTTATTTTCCTTAAATTATAAGGTTGCTTCAATTCTTTCTTCTGATTTACTAACATAAATTAAAATGTGGTTTTATTTTTTTTTTAAATCATGTTAAAATTGAACTGCAATTTATTAATTTTCTTTCAAGTTCTTCAGTTGTGCTCTTTTCTTCTGTGATTAGATAAATAGGTAAAATGGTAACTCCAGCTCCAATTTTGCACATTTTAGAAAAAATGTTCAACAGAAGTTTGCAGGGTCACACTCCAAATCCTTCTATTCCATCCTTTCTTTTTTTTGTGTAGAGAAAGCTGCAGTCTGAATTACAATATTACAGTGTCTCTAATATCAAGCTTACCATTATTTCAAGGTCCATCAACAACAATATAAAAGGACAATAAAATTTTTTCCTGAAAATACGTTAACTTCAAGAGAGTAATTTTAGATATTTTCCTACTCGTCTAGAAATGGCAAATAAAATATATCTTTAAACAAAGAAAAATATTAATAGAAATTACGAGAGAAAACACCACTAAAAATATGACCTAAAAATGTTTGTTTTCGAGAAGTGTTTCCATCAACCACTCAAATCTAACTCTTAGTTTAAGGACCAAATTCAGCCTCCAGACCTGCTCTCTAGCTAAAGGCAAGAAATAGAATCACTCAGAAAGTACTGTGTCTCCACTGATTACAGAGAAAGCTTAGGTTAATAACAGGTTTTTAGGCACTTCAGTAAAGGTGCTTAGAGGAAGGTAAAATGAATCAGTACCTCAGTTTTCTGAAACTGGAATAAAAAAGAAACCACGTTGCCTAGGTTCTCTAATGCTAGGCAGCTCAGAAACACTGGGAAGACAGAAAAGGATGAAACCATGCAGATCTTTTAAACTGAATATTGAAAGCACCATTATTTATTCATAGCAGGTACTGCTGGATCATTCCTGTAGAAAAATAGTAACATTTGTTCTCTCAAAACCATTGCAGGTTCATTCATTATCCATAAAGTGTGATTTAGACATATACTGTAATGTAGCAATTACATGACTTGCTTAAATTTGGATTTGCTGATTGATTCTCTTTCCTGCCTAAGTGGGATACGAAACCTTATGTTCTTTTTCTCAGAATAGTGTCGTACCACTGTGGGAACATTTTTAAGGCAGTCTGTAGAAGCTAGTGCATTTCACTGGAAACAAAAATCAAAATCAAACCTACCTGACCAGAAGGTCTAGACTTAAAAAAAGGTGTAATTCTCCAACTTTAAAGTGAAGACATTCTCTATGGAAGAAGGTCTTGAATTACAGTCCAAGTTCCCTGGCAATCCCCTTTATCTGACAAGTAACAATCACTGAAAAACATATTAAAGCATTTCTAAGAAATTTATGTGCGAGTTCCCTTATACCTGAACCAAAAACGTTATTTGGTCACTTCTTGAATTTTTGTATGACCCAGTTTCTCCAGGAAGCTGAAATGGGAGTTGGACTTATTGTGACTAGATGATCAGTACAAAAAGTAGTCATTTTATTAAACTTAAGCAGAGTCTGTGCCTGTTTTTATAGAAAAACTCTGTCCAAAAATTTTGTCACTTCAAAATAAATCTCTTTATGTTAACAATTGAAAGTCTTTAAATTTAGGATAGCTGTAGGATTTTTGGATTCTAGAAATTGAAGTGTTCAAGAGGAGCACCTTCAGTTTAATCTCTTACTGACAAATTCAAAAATTTGCATCTGGAATTTTCCAGTGTATTCTGAGAGACACAAACCTTGATAAAGGATTATAAAACCATTAGACCTTTTTTTTTGTTATCTTGAGTTAAGTGAGAGTCTCAACGCATAACTCCTATACTGAGTCCCCCCAGGATTAAGAAGAGTGTAAGAAAGCACAAGAAAAGTGTAAAGAATATCCTTTCTCAAGAGTAAATATATATATATAGATGATGGTGGTACTCAGCAGTCTGAAGTTTTGTAAGTTTATCATAAGGAGGAATGGAACAGATTGGAAATGTAGCAATGCAGTAATGATTTTGATCTATTCTTGTATAAATCTGTGCAACAGAGTGGCTTGACAGGTGTCATTTGTGAGAAGTGTTTTGTGGCTTGTAAAGTGGTGAGGCTGCTGTTTAGCTCACTCATTGCTGGGATTGTGTTTTCTTTGTTCAGTAACTGTTTGTTAAGGATATCTAAGTAGGTGCTTGTGATTCTTCAGTAAAACAACAGAAACCTACCCAGCCTGAGTGTGTGGTTTGATGTGTTTTCCAAACATGGGCACTGTAAGTTCACACAGCTGTAAAACTTGAGAATATCCTCCTGTGGCCTCCCACACTTGCAGATACTTACCCTAGATCTCTTTGAGGGGTAGGGGCCACCACTGAAGGAAAGTGGGCATGTCACTGAGTGGGACTGAAATCAGGGCAGACATTCATGGATTTTTATTTTTCCAGTACCTGCAGTCTTGAAGTCCAAGATGCTGTTCATAAACCTTACTGCTATTGAAGCCAGAAAGGATTCCTTTAACTCAGCAAGATCCACTAGTTTTGTTTTGCGTTTTTTGTTGGTTTTTAATGAAAAAACAAAGGCTTTTCAAAACTAATATTTGAAAGGAAGTCAGGGAGGGAACAAGAAAACTGATTAAATATTTTATTTTTAAAGGCAGCTGTGTAGAATACAAAAAATATTAAATAAATTAAAAGAAAAATTTCAAACGTCATAATGAAAATAATTTCTGTTTTCCTGAGTTTTGTTCATATCATTTTGATGTAAATTTTAAGGTTGTAAATCCTCATGCTGCTATTCATTCAAGTACTAACACACATGTGAATGCTTAAAAGTGTTTTAAAACTGATTGAAGTTAATGGTACGAGTTGAACAGTTTTCCTGAATTGAGAACCAAGTGTCGAGTTGTCACAAAGGGACATAATTAATTGTTTCTTCTTAAATATGTTTATATTTTTAAGTCATGTGAATTCTTAATCTCACCATTGCATTGGTTTTGGTATCCAGTGAGATTCATGGATGATAATGGTAAAGACCTGATAACATAAGATGAAGGAAAAGAATAGGGCTGCTGGGATTTTTATCTGGAAATAAATTTTTTCCCTCTGGGAACAAAGGCATAAGGAAATCAAGTAACTTCAGTAAAAACACACAATGTAGAATGGAATACCTTAAACATCATTTTGGAAATAGAGCATTCAGGAAAAAACTATAAAGGTGATTACTCCAGAGCAGTGTGCTATCCAGAGCACAAAATTTTATTGTAAAATTTAAAGTAACAATTTTCCTTAAAAGCAGACACTAATATTACTGAGTGAGGAAGTTGAAGCTCCTGTTCTATTAAAACTCAATTTCTAGTCAGAAAATTACTCTAAATTTATTATTTGTCTACTTTTTAACAGATGTTATCACAGGGAACAATTCTCCTGAGAATTGGCTTTATCATTCTGTCCCTGACATCTTTTGGACTACTTATGGAGAACAGGCAAGAAACAAAATGTGCTTTTTTATTGTTTTCTTCTCTCATTATGTATTATTTATCATTATATGGAAAGCTCGTGTGTCAGAAATTATATTTATAGAGAAATACAGATACATTCTGACACATGTTGCTGTCTGTTGACTAGAAAATAACACATGAAGAGCCAGTACCTAAACCCAAGGGTGTTCCCATAGCAATTAGTGGCTATATCTATATTGTCTCTTACAGAAAAGTCAGGGGATGGGCTACTCAAGTCACCCTCTGTGCTTGCATTTGTTGGGTTCACATCTCTGGTATTGGGACACTGGCAGATGAGATCTGCAGGCTGTCCCAGGGCTGTTCAAGCTCAGACTGCAATCATATTGTGTCAGTTCTGTGTAGCATGCCATAGGTGTCAGATGCAATGATGGCATATGAAAAGCACACAGTGTAGCTCCGAGGAGACTCAAAATCATGTGAAGGACAGTGTAGACTTAAGAATAAATTTAATCATTATGTATTCAAATCAAATTGGGTCTTGAATACACCACCTCAGTGAGACATAATATTGAGGAAGTAGTCCATGTAGGTACTGTGTGCTTACAGAAGAATAAATTGCAGCTACAGTTTCTTACAAAGAAATTATTTTTCCTTGCCCATACAAAAGTGGAATAGAAGATTTTGAGATGGAGGTGCCAGGTCTGCTTTGCACCTGCTCTTTGTAATATTTTCAGAAAGGAATACCATTCACCTGTATGGACTGAATAGTTTATTTCAGGATAAATAAAAAACTGTCAGTATGCCAGAGATGTATGTAACTTAAGGAGTTCATAATGTCATTAGTAAATATTTACAGAAAAAGACCAGTGAGAAGATTCTGAACTACTTATGTAACAAGTTTCAGAATTTTGCTATTGTCTTTTATGAGATCAAAAGACAACAGCTATATATACATCTACATTTAGGTGGGTTCACAAACAATTTGTGAGTATGTGTATTTTCACCACCAGCAGATTCAGTGTTATAGTTCATTTAAAATGTATACTATAAAAAACTTAACTATAAGTAAGTTTAAGAAAGATGACTTGATGCAAGTGCAGGACATCACTGACTATTTCTACATTCTCTTTTTCACTGAAGTTAACAAGGAAGAAAAGATTGGACATTAATCTAAATTGCTTCCCGTTTCTAGGCCCAAAGCAGGAATTTTGGAAATCATCCGCTGCTTGGTCTTCATAGGTGTGTACAAACTTGGCTATTTAAGGAGTCAGTTTTCTTCCTTGGGCTATGCATATGAGGTAAGACATTTATTTTGAAATGTCAGTGGTAACAACCCTTGATTTTTTATCTTTTTAGAAAAAACAGTAACACTAAAAATTTATAGTTTACTTCCTTATTTTTTATTCCACTGTTTTAGTAGAATACTGATTTTTCCCCCCCTTATCTCATTAGTTCTTACTTTTTATTATTAACCTGTAAAAAATTATTAAGATTTCTTCCCGAGATGGCAATTCACATTGAAAGAAAGTCAGGAAAGTGTCTAGTTACCAGTTCTTGCAAAAAATAATAGATTGGTGGCCATATGTTTTGAAGAGAATAACAGAAATGTGTTGCTTAACTTGAATTGATTAACTCACCTTTCACGGGGCAAATCTGAAAATACTTGGAGGCTGGAAGAGTTTTAATATCAGATATTTTGTTCTGTACCTATAATGTACCTCAAAGATAGACTTTTAACCATTGACAAAGATAAAATACTGGACTGCATAGGCCTTTGGTCTAATTAAGTATGGTCACTTAAGAATACTTATGTGTTTTTCTCCTCTTTGTTACTTTTTGATCTACCTATTTCTTTTTTTTGTACAGTTGATATTTTTTAATAACTCTTGTAATAGGATCTGAGTTAAATAACACTGTATCATTAATATAATTCAGAGCTGAATAACACTCCTAAACTAGTCAGTTGTCAGCAAGCTTGTGAATGGCTTGCTAAATTAGTAGAAATGTTACCAGAAAGTTAACGCGTGTTAACTTTTGTTAAGGAACAAGAAAAAATGAAATAAAACAGGAGGGATCGAGACTCAGAGCTTTTATTGGTGGAGTTCAAAATGGTTCCTTTGACTTGGAACATCTGCAAAATTTATAGCAACTTTCCTAATTCAAGGTTTTTGTGGTGGTGCTGATTCTCTTGCTTTTCCAAGACATCAAGAATGGAAAAATACCTTATGCTACTGTAAATCTTTTTGATCTTTAAACAATAATTATTGGACAATATTTAAAGCTAGAAAAATGCCACTAATCAAGAATTGTTTTGATTTTTTCCCCATATTATTATATTGTCAATACTTTGGTGTATAAAACAGACGGTTCTTGAATTCATTTGATAAAAGTCTGCCAGATATTCAACAGATATTTTAAGAATTTTACTTGCTTAAATATAATTTGGAAAATGTTTTTATTATTTACTGAGTAGACGACTACAATGGATAGGCTTAAAGCAAAGAATTCAAAAATTTGCAAATTAATTCTATAACCCTTGATATACAGCTCTCAGTCTTGAGATATTTTGGTATTCTAACTGAATTTGAGGAGCATTATATGTCAGAATATATACTTTAAAGTAAAAAAAAAAAAAAATCATGTACTTACCTTGCTGAGAGGTGTGTGTGCATGTGTAAAAGTGTCTCCTACTAAGAAGCAAGAAATAAAATTATCCAAATTATTAGTGATTTCTGTTGTTTGTAGTAAACTATATGGCTTCCTATTCGGTCATGAAGAAAAACATTAAATGAGGTGCTTCTAATTCTATCCTTTACATGTATCTGTCATTAAAATAGGTCATTCTTTGCCATCTCTAATTCTTTCCTGCTGTACTTTCCTATCCTTTGTCTGTCTGATGTTTTTGTTTGTCCTTTTTATTATAGTTCTCTGTTACTCTGAACTGTTTCTCCTTCAAATACAGTTAAAGATTTTGTCAGGTGTAAATGAAACCATTGATTTAATCTTTCTGTTTGCATCGTACATATTCCAACTTTAATATGCATCTAGATTTATCTGATCTTTTTGATACTATATTTTCAGTACTCATAATCTGTACTATACTTAAATAATGTACTCCTTACATCTTCATCATTTTATGTCACCAAATAAACACTTCTTTATTAATCCAGTATTCATGAGCAATAGGAACGAATGCATGGCAACATATAGATCATGTAGTCAACTTCTGTTGACTTGTTTTTTTTTTGGCTTTATAAATTAAGCTTTCCAGAGCACTTACTTAGGGATGAAGAAAGATAAACTGCAGGAGGCATGATGGCACTACTCGGTGTGTCTAGAATTTAACAAATAATTCTGTCCCAGCATTCTTAAGTTAATGCAGCATTGCAGCAGATATGTGCGACTGATTTTGCCATGCATCATGTTAAATAATCAGTGAAACAGTATGTGATTCCTGTCTATACATGTTGGTTTTTTCTGTGACTATGTTTCATATGTATGTATTTATCATTAATATTTTAGAATCAGTAGATAAGATTTCAGAAGTAAATGTTCTTGCAGTACTATCTACAGGGTACCCCAACTAGTAAAAATAGGTTATAGACTGCAAAATAATGCATTTGGCTCAGAAAAATGTCTGGCAACTACTGCATGGGAGAAAGGCCTTCTTGGTGAAAAGTAGGAGGAAAATTCAGAAGAAATGGAGAAAACTAGGGAAGCAGTGAGAAAGAAGAGCAGAGGAAACAAGGACTGAGCCTTTCCCATTTTGCCAGTAAATTAGCTCAGGTGAGCATGAAAAAAGCAGCTAAGGTTTGCAATTCCAGCAGGAGGAGCAGTCCTGCTCTCTGGCTCCAGACTTTTACTCCGCCCATCTAACTTTGTAGGTCTTAGGCAGCCAAAGATTTTTCTTCAGGTAAGTGAGTGGATGCAACTTGCTGTGAAGTAAGAAAGCATGCATTTTCTGTTTGCTATGCTGTATGTATTTCAGTATGGATAGTTTGGTAAAAAAGTAAGCTCTGCTTTCTTTAGAAGGGGGGGGGAAAAAAAAGGGATGTTTGAGGAAATTTTTAGATCTTACGAGAATTGTTTCCTGAGTGGAGGTCACTGAAAACCTTGATGATAAGGGCAGAGATATTATATTTGACTGGTTGTAGACAGTAAGCTGAGGAGCTAATGTGTTTCTGCTTGAGGATCTGTGTTGCCACATCCTATATTACTTAGTTTTCTTTAGGCTGATGACTTCAGACTTGTGTAATGTGATGATCATGTGTCTTATTAAAGCCAAATCGTTTTCTGTCAGGCTGGGCCTGGAGTCTCCTAACCACCTGGAGGTAGCAGAAAACATTGCTTGTGTGTTCAGTTATGTGACAGTTCGGCAGGCACGATATGTAAAAATAAATCTGTGATGATGGTGCACCTCTTCAAAGTGTTTCCATCCAACTGCTCTGGTTTGGCATCAGCCAGCATATTCCATGAGCTGATTTTGGTCAAGGACTGGCTGTTATTTGACAGTAGTACTAATGAGGAGTAAGTAGAAATGAGAGCCACTGACACGTCGTTGGAACTCTTGTCTTAAATATTTTCACCAACTCTCATAGTGGCTGCAATACAGTACTGAGAAAGACTCTTAAACTAAAGGGCCAGGAGTGAGGAAGGTGGAGGAGGAAGTACAGACATCTGGTCTTGATGTGCTTGTTTATCTTTTACCTTTGTTTCATCTAAGGCACTGTATTTCAGAGTAAATCTCTTCACCCAGACTCCTCCTGCACTGTAACTTCCTGGGCTGCCTGGCTATGAAAGCATAGGCAGGTGTATTAATTTACAGGTAGGAAGGATAAAACTCTAGGACAACTTTCATTGGGAAAAAGAGAGGTTATATATATGTGTGATATTTAAAATGAATAATGTATTTTCTTACATGTTTTATGTGGGCATATTGTGCATTAGACATATAACAACTTTGGAAGATACATAAAATCTTCTTCAGGGTGTAATTCAGCCCTTAATTAGTGAAGGTAGAAATGAACTTCATTGTGGTCAATTTTTTTATTTATTCCTCCAGAGTATCTAAACTTGGTAGATGCAGCTGTTCCAAAAACTTTTGGAGACAGTATTCTGTACCAAATGAACTGCTTCTCTGATCTTTGATGTAATTCTGGTGTTTCTTACAAGTCTGTCAGCTAATTTGTCTGGATAAAATATATAATATCTCTTTAATAAAGAACTGATTTGCACTGTATTCTGTGTTCCACAGCAGTCCCTCTTAATGTGATATATTACCATGCTACTTATTTCTCCTTTCATCGTACAAAGTCTTGCTGTTACCTCACTTGTTTCTTAGTGTAATTTACTAGCACTGGAATTCTGACTTATGAGTACTGACTTAAAACAAACATTTACTCATAAGAACTTATTTCCACATCAGTGATAGTTTTCTGCTCTGTAGCATTTTTCCTTGGTCCCTCGTTATGATCTTCTGTGCCACATTTCAAAGAGCAGCATATCTCATATTTGGTTTCCATTAAGGTGAAAGCTCCGTGCCCTGTGCTATGATTTATGACCTCAGCATTTATGCATTCTTTGTGCCCTAACTAGTTTGGCTGATATATTTGAAATGTATTTTAGAATTGGAGCTGGGGATGGAAGGAAACTACAGTCTTATGATAAAAATCCTTTTCAACACACATGGAATTAAACAAACACAAGTTGTAATCTGTATTTTCTGTTAGCTTCATTCAGAAAAGTTTGCTGTACAAACTTTTATATCCCAAACAGTGTATCCCAGGGACTGGACTTTTAATATTCTTGACAACTGCCCTAAGGGGAATAATGTCCCTTAGAAAAAGTCACAGTAAAATCTAGCAGTAGATTAAGTTAGTTTCCACTTAGGTGTGACAGCAGAGTCATTACTGATTTTAGATTGAGCCAGTTTGAGAGTCAGCTTCACCACCATCAACTAAAGACTATGATGTATAGTTCCAGATGCTCTGGCCAATTGACCGTAAAATTGCTCTGCATTTCTGGCAGAGCAGCCAAGCTGGAACTTTTAAAATCTCCACCCCCTGAGCTCAACACCCTCCCCCCTCTGCTTAAAAGCTGCTCATTATTCTTCTTCTGCCCGCTGATCTTAGCAAAAGAAAAACTTCTGGAATCAATTAGTAGTGTCTGCACTTGATGAGATTTGCACGTGAGTTTGGAATTGCGAGGCTTTGATAGTGTCAGCCAACAGCTGCAGTTTCAGGTGGTAAAATGGGGGAAGGAATTTTCCAGGGTTTATTTACAATCATAAAATAAAACAAAAATCAAGACAAGTTGGAAACCATCTAACGTGTCATTAAAATGAAGCCTGCATTGGGTTATATATTTATTTTGTCAGGAAAAAAAGTGAACTATTGTTTTATTATCAGGATCCTTTCAATTACCTTGAAGTTATTAAGTTGTATAGAGTGACTGTAATAAAATGCAAGCTATGGTCTCCTTGCTGTCGTTTTAACTATGAAAGATGCATCTGCTATTACTTTTGTCAGTTTAATTGCTTGACAAGATGAGGAGGTAGTCATACTTAATAGAAATCAGAAGCTCGCAGTCAAAGATGAAGCAAAGGTGGTACTCAGGATAGAAAATGCATATTCACATATACAATCTGAAATCATGCGTTTTGTTCTGTCAACGCTCACGCTGATAGTTGTAAAGTTTATTTTCCAACCCTTCTTAGCCCAAAGCAGATAGTGATTGGTTTGTATCTGTATGCAATGTTTGCATTTTAAAGATACTGGCCATGCCAAATGAAATTATTAATGTTCAGTTATGCATCTGCGGGTCTTTGTAAAAATGAAACTGTGCCATTTCACATACATTGTTACTAATTTGTAACATAATTTGGTCCATAAGTCAAAACATAATTTTTCTAAAAGCCAGTAAGGCTGCAAACTGCATCAAAGTACGTTATTTTCTACATCATAATAACACATGGATAATAATAGAAATCTCCATACAAGTGAATTTCTTCACTAATATTAATCCCTGGTGGCAATTGAGATACTATGCATGGTTAGATGTTTCTGTCTGTGTAGTTGCAGTTTCAGTACCAGAATATTAACTGACTCTTTTGTTGTTGTTGTTAATGCACAAATTCATATATTTGTTTTCTCTCTGGATTTCTTCTGCAGAGGTAGTACTGTTAGGAAAACTAATCTGTAGGGTGATTTTTTTTCTCCCTTTAAAGGGCTTAAGAAAGTACTTCCAGTGAAGGAGCACTCAGAGAAGGCCTTGTTTGAAGTGTCAGTAACCTGTGTAAGCACAGAGACAGCTGTGCATCACAGGACAATCACGGCTGGAACACACTGGAGTGAGAGGCAGGCAGGCAGGCAGACCAACCTCACGCCATTTGGATTCTGCAGGGGAGATGCAAAGGCAGTTAAGGCAGACTCATATTCTTGTGCTTGATGGAGCCAGTGTTTACTGATCAGTTTACAGACTTACACATTTTACATTAAAAATTGATTTAAAGTATAGCATAATGTAAAAGCATATTGCAATCTCTAAGAGTCAAAGGGAAGGGTAAGATGTAATTCCTGTGTCCTAGAAGAAAGACACTGGTTTACTTGCTGTGACTTCCCATCCATGCACGTTATGGGGAGAAGAAGAAGATACCTTCTGCATCCGTCAGACTGTGTCCCTCAACAATGCTGAGCACTCCAAAGCAGGGAGTCTTACAGCCCCATGATGCACAGCTGATGCGTTTGTGTGCTCTCTGAGGTGTAACTCTCTTTAGCCTATCAAGCTCACCTATATCTAAGTGTTTATTAGGACAACCTGATATGTCAAGTTGGGAAGTCAATAGACTTCCCAAATTCAGATAATCTGCCACCAAAATTATTGCAGTTGGTAGGTGGCAATTGTCATAACTTCAAAGAGGGGAGAGTTGTGCCTGTGTTCCCAAGACTGTGACGGCAGATGGCTTAGTTTGAATTTTTTCCTCAATGTGACAGGCAGAGGGATTGACTTAGCTTTTAGTAGATGACAGCTTTAATTAAGCTAGCTATTTCTGATGTGGAATAAATCTGGGTTTGGCAGATACAAGATGACCACAAAGAACCAGCCCAGTATATAAAGCATTTTGGATATTTTTGTCTCACAATATTTAAATAGAGTATACCCAAATGTAAAAAAGACATGTGGTCCAAGGTTACCCAATTTATTTGTCTTGCAAGGAAGATGGAGGTGCAAGATTCTTCTTCCCATAAATGTCCATTCCTACTTCTGTAACAGTGAGCAGAACATGACAGCTGTGAAAACGTAGCACTTCTGGCATAGAATGGCTGTATAGGACACACAGAATTGGGCTGTAACATAGGCCATTGGAAAGCCAAATCAATAGCTGTATTTAGGAAAGCAGAAATTAACTCGAAATATTCTATTATATATTTTATTATAATTAATTTTTTTTTTTTGCACAGTCCATTATTTTCAGAGGCTTCTTATGAACAAAAGGAAAGGGACAGTAAAAGTTGACCCTCTGTTTTTTCTGCCAGCAGCACCTCAAATAACCACAGACACTGAAAACTAGTTCATGACATGTGAGCAATTGTATGCTAGATACTAACCAGCCAGTGCCTCTTGTTTAAAGTGGGAAATAGATCAATAAGATAAAATCAAACCATTATCTGTGCTGAGATTTATTTTTTTATTACTGTCTTGTCATATGTCCTTTATATGAGTTCTGTTTCCTATGATGTTTAGAGACAGGGAATATAGAGAAAGTAACAATGCTGTATTTATTTTTATATTTAAGTATTACGCAAGGCAAAGAGAAGGTTTTAAAATTTCCTTCTCCTGCCAATGCCAAATAAAAATTGCCTGATGAAAGAAGATTAGCGAATGCTGTGTTCAACAACTGATTCCCAAATGAAGAACACACAAAAGACTTTGTATATTTAAAAGTTGGACATAGGTGTTATGGGAAAAAAAGTACATGTAAAGCTCTAGTTGTCATTGAAACTGAGGCAAAATAATGCAGCAACCCCCTATGGACTCTGGGAGTGATCACATCTGTCCTGACAGAACTAGTTTGCTTTATCTTCATGTGGAGCTCTTGGAATGCTTGGAATAGGTTGTTTATTTTGCTGATTGGAAGCTAATACACAGTTGAAAATGCCTGGTTTTGTTTTGAAT
>NW_010251895.1:0-3650 GCF_000690775.1 Eurypyga helias | reverse complement strand
GGGGGGTCTCCCAGCCCTTCGTAACCATCAGCTTTTGGTGTGCCCTGTTTGACACCGCTCCAGCGCGGAGCTGCGGGTCTGAATTAGGGTTAAAATGTGAGTTTAAGGGTTAAAACGTGAGTTTAAGGGTTAAAACGTGAGCTGAAAGGCTAAAGGGCGCATTTCCGTCCCTAAAACCACGTGTTTTGGGGAAAGGGCAGGTCGTATTCTGCAAAGGCTGGGAGTAACGCGCAGGTGTAAACCATGACAACCAAAGCCAGAGGTGACGTGGTGAAACGAAGGGGTAAAATCCTCCGATTTCCTCTTTTTGCCACGCTTCCGGCAGCCTTTTCCCCACGCACGTGGCGCTGCGGGTCCTGACGGGCTAAAAAAAGGTGCTTTTGGCCCTTTTCTGCTCAACCTTTTCGCCGCGATGCCGCTTCTCGCTCGCCCCGATTCGAGGTTGCGGGCACGGTCTTGCGTCACATCAGTGGCACGAGCCTGTGTCCGGGTCCCCGTGCTGCGTATCGGGGTAGGAAACCTTGATTTTTCCCAATTTTAGGCTAAAATTCCGTCCCTCGGCGCGAGCTGCGCCGCTGTTTCTCGGGATGGGGAAGAGGGCGAGCGATTCCCCTCCGGCTACGTGGGGCAGGTTTGTGTGGGACGGGAGGCGAGCGGCACGCGAAGCCGCCAAGGTCTGGCGTCGTGTTCTTAGCTCTTGGTTTCTCTTTTTGCTTTTTTACCAATTTCCTTCCAATAATCTGATAGAAAAACCCCCGTCTGCAGCCCAGGCTGAGTTTCCAAGAGTGTGGAATTTCGGGTGGTTGCTGGGGAGAGGAGAAACTCCAGGAAAAACCATAACCCCCTCCGTGCGCCGGCTGCGTTGCTCCTGGACTTGCTTTTTTTGGGATTTAGGACGTTAAATCTATCTCTAACTCGGCGTTGGCCGCGCTTCGGGATCGGCCGGACGGGGGACGGGAAGGAGAGATTATGGAGGTTAAAAATCGGGATCGCGTCCTGGCGGGTTCCCGTGAGGGTTCGGGAGCGGATCCGTCGAGCTACGCGCGAGGCGCTGACTGGGAAGCGACGCGTTATCCCCCAAATTCTGGAAGGGGAGGAATCCCGAGGGGAGAGGCGAGGAGTTTCTGAATGGCTGGAGGGAGGTGAGGGGGTTTACCGGGGGCGACGCTCCTCTCCGCGGAGAGACGGAGGCACCTCGGACACAAAAACCTGAGAAATACCCACCTTTATTTCACTTTAGTGATGCCCCCAAGCACCCCATATGTAAATAAATTAGAAATTAATGCAGTGTGGCTGAGCCAGGGTGATATCAGAGTCGTGAAACCTGCTTAGACGTTACTCTTTGGTTCAGAGCTCCCTCCTACCCTCCTCAAGGGTTTAACCACGTCGCTATCCGTCCTGCCTGGTGACAGTCGTTTAGCGCCCGAGCTGCGTTTCGTCTTTCCACCGATTTATCTCGGCAAGAAACAGATTCACGCCACCAAAAGTCCCCTAAACCCTCCGGGAGTCTTGCTCTCAGAGCTCTTCCTTCTGAGAGAAACCCCCCGCCTGCTCCCACTCCCCTTCCTCGTTCGGCATCCGGGCTTCGCCGCTGTCGTGGTGGATGTTGCTCGCCGCCCGGACGGCCGATTTCATGGCGGTGTCGATCCAGGCGTGAGGCTGAGCCGCGTGTTCTCCCGCGAAGTGCACCCGCCCCTCGTGCTGGAAGAGCGCCTGGGAGTAGTCGACGAACTGGTACGGGGTGAAGGCGGCGAACGCTCCCATGGAATGTTTGTCCAGCTGCCACTTCTGTATCACGGATTGGTCGCAGACGTACTGCAGGTGCTCCTTGCTGACTTGGTGGATATCCGACAGGTCCTGGAAAACCACATCCAGGACTTTCTCATCCGTGAGAGGCAGGAAAAACTCGGCATCGTCGTTCCAGGTGTAGGAAGCCAGGATCACCCCCACCCCGCTGGAGAAGTTGTGGCTGGGGTAGTAGATAAAGCGGGAAGGGCGGTCGGTGACAGACCGTCCCCCTCGGATGCCGTCCTTCTCCCAGAACTTCTCGGAGCAAGCCAAGACTATTTTGGTGGAGCTGGCGTAGTGGATGGAGCGCAGGGCGTGGGTCTTGGGAAGAGAGAGCGGTGGCAGGAATTGGATGTGCCGGGTGGCTTTGGCGGTGGAGGTGACGAGGACGTAATCCGCAGTGACGACGGTCGGGGCCAGAGTGTCCGGCGAGCGGTAAAAGACGCGGACTTTGTTCCCGTTGGTCATGATGGTCTCCACCGTGCAGTTGAACCGGACGACGCCGGGCAACGCTTGGTGGAAGGCTTTGGGCAGTTGGTCAAAGCCCCCTGTGATT
Organism: Eurypyga helias; assembly: GCF_000690775.1. Taxonomy (NCBI): domain Eukaryota; kingdom Metazoa; phylum Chordata; class Aves; order Eurypygiformes; family Eurypygidae; genus Eurypyga; species Eurypyga helias. The sequence continues at coordinate 1,306 of NW_010251895.1, read as the reverse complement.
TCGTCGAGGCTGGAAGGAGGAAGAAGCGTGAGGAGGCGAGGGAAGGACGTTGGGGTTTAGGAACCGTAAGAATTGCCCGGGGTCCCTTTGAATGGGGAGGGATTCCCACTCCGGCATCGAAATGCCACCGAAACTCCCCCGTGGACCGGCACAAAACGGGGTTTCCCACCATGGACACCGCCTTACCTCTCGTTGGAGAAGATGTCAAAGTCCCACACTGAGGCGAGGAAGGAGAGATAAAACCCAGACTCCTCGTTCAACACGTCCCCGATCATGTCAACCGCTCCTCGGCTCAGATTTCCGACTTTAATCAAATACTCCTAGAAAAAGCCAGGAAGAAGACAACCTGGTGTTAATATCCCGCGTATCCCCTTTACATCCCAAGCCAGCGGTCGTGTCCTGCTGCGTTTTTCCTGCTCTGCTTAAAGCCTGGAGAAGGAGAAGCTTTTTCTTAACGCAGCTCTCGTGGCTTCTCGCCGGAGATCGGTGACGCGTGTGGCTTAGCACGACAGACGCTCCGGGGATGAAGAAGGGATTCCTGCCTCCGGGTACACCCTCCGAGACGGCTGCGTCACGCGACAACTCAGGGAATCTTCCCCAGGGCTTGACACTCCGTCGTGTCCGATTAAGGGTCCCGCGTTGGAGGAACGTGGCTGATGTGGATGACTTCCCAGCGCGCTTCCGGTCGCCACGGTTTCTCTCCTATTCCCAGGTGATGAGCCTGCTCTAACGGGAGCCACGCTTCCTCCTTTCCCAGATTTTAAGCAGAAGGCGGCATTGGTTAGGGAAAAGGCACCCAAAAGTGTCAACAGAGGGAGAGACCAGAGTGACTCCGATCCTTTCTCGGAGCAGGGATGGAGGTTTAGGGTTGGTGGGGGGAATATAGTTACTCCCAACTCCTCCCCCCCTGCCCAACCCTTTACCTTGGTGGAGAAGGAGTCGTGTTTGGCTAGATATTCCTTGCAGTCTGTAGCCTGGAACGTCTTGAAAGCCTGGAGAGGAAACGTGGGTCAATTCACGAGGAAAAAGTGCTATTTCCTAAAGCGATGCCTCTTAGGATTCCTCCGGGGTATCCAGCCCCCGGGGTTTGGTAAGCCCCAGAGCAGAGCTAGAGCGAGCGGATCCTGCTGCTTGGGCTTTAAATTTTGGGAAGTGACACCTTGGTGTGGCGTTTTCTGCTTCGCCCGAGTCTTGGGGAATGCGTCCCAGAGAAAGGGGGTTCTCACGTGTCGGGAGGGTTTTGCGACCAACTGCCCCCGTTTCGGAACCAATCCTTCCACCTTTCGTCCCGAAATTGCTCTACTCT
>NW_010251894.1:0-27013 GCF_000690775.1 Eurypyga helias | reverse complement strand
TTCCACTCTGTGAATCTGTGTAATTAGATATTAATAATATTTCATTTTGAAAGCAAAAAGACAATAAAAAAGAGAAGCAGAGCACAGCATAGGTGAGAGCTGCAGACTGAAGAACCTCTCTAGATTTTATAGGAAGTCTTCTTGGCTTGTAACCCAGAAAGGTCAATAGCAAAAGGCTGGTCATCTCATACATAACATATATTTTTCCATTACCTTATTTTATTTAATTTGTCAAGAATTGAAGACCCATACTACCCTTAATACTACTAATACTACAAAGATCTGGGATCTTAATTACTTAATTAATGCTTGTTCACCTGTAGCGGTTATCACAGCTGTGACAGAAACAAAAAAGAAAACTCTCTGAATTCAAGAAAACAACTATTATATTTTGAAAAGGACATACTTATTAATTAGTCTGAGGCTAACGGAGTCTGACCTTTTTTGCAAGAGGAAGATGGGTTTTTCAGCCAGGTGAATGAATATTGTTAAATGAAATGTACTGAATCCTGCTTACATAAACCCCATGTGAGAATTACTATACTTTTTAACTGTTGGTTTGTTTGTTTGGGTTTTTTTTCCCCCACTGTCTTATGAAATTGCAAGAGAATAGAAATACACAGTTCTCCTGCCAGGATTTTGATTTTTACTGAATCATAGAGTAGGGACATCTTCCATGCTCTGCAGTGTGGCACTGCTGCATAGTATATCACATGACTAGAACAATGTCTGTGCCCTGACATAGGTATAGGCATCTTCCATAGTATTAACAGATACTCACCCATCAAAAAACAGGGAACACATGGATTTTTCTCACCTGGCAGATGCATTTCTGATTCTTAGATAAAGGAAGGGGCAAGATTGGATGGAGCTCCTACTTTGGTGCCTTTTGCTGTTGTTCCCACCACACCTAAGAATGCTGAGGTGAATGCATGATTCCAGCCTATGATGGGGTCTCCCGTGTGTGATTTATACATGGCATCCACTCCTAGAAACTTATGAGCCAAATTGTTACAGAACCTCACAAAACCAAGCCAGGCTGACTAACGAACTAGAAATGAGATTTGGGTTTTTTTGTTTGTTTTGGGTGTTGGTGGGGTTTTTTTTGGGTTTTTTTTTTTTTTTTTACACAAAATGCTAACACACTCAGTCTAAGTTTTACTCTAACCAAGACTATTTTGAGACTGACAAACATTAACAATCCTCAGGTTCAGGATGTCAGTCAAGAATTAATACTATACACTCACCTAAGGGGAGGGCTCTTAACCTTGAGGAGTTTCCTTGGGTGGCATCCCAATTTAAGGGGAGCCCCCAACTGCAGACCAGCTGCTCCAAGTTCATGTTCTCACAGACATAGAAAACTTGTGTGCTGTTTTTAATTGGGACAGGGTTAATTTTCTTCACAGTATCTAGTATGAGGCTATGTTTTGGATTTGGGCTGAGAAGCATACTGGTAGCACTGGTGGTTTTGGTGATTGCTAAAGAGTGTTTGTACTAATTCAAGGAGTTTTTCAGCTTCTGATACTGCACCCATGTTCCCAACTTTTTTGCTACAAGCAAGAGGGAGGGGACACAGTTGAGACAGCTAACCCAAACTGACTGAAGGGGTATTTCATTCTATAGCATGTCGTGTTCATTATATAAGAAGGGGGTGGGCTGGGGGCTGTGGTTGGTAGTTGGTTGGCTTTTTATCATTTGCTCTCTCACTTATGGGGCTTGCTCAGACTCCACTGTGATTGCTCTTGGACTCTGACTCTCACTACTCAGGACCTGGCTGTGTATCGGTCAGTCGGTGCTGAGCGATTTTTTAATTTCTTTTTTTTTCCATTGTTTGCATTACAACATATGATTATTATTAGTGGTAGTATTATTTTCATTACGTATTAGTAGTAGTATTGTTAGTATTAATAATATATTGTAAGTATTATTGGTACCACTATTTTATTCATTTATATTCATTTATTAAATTGTTCCTATCTCAGACCATGAGTTTCATTGTCTTTTCCTCCAATTTGCCTCATCCACTGGAGGAGGGGCGGAGGTGAGCGAGCAGTTGTATGGTATTTAATTGCTGTCTGGGATTAAACCATGACAATCCTTTTATTAAACATATCCCTAATACATACATGCTGACACTACTTTTTTATTTTCAAAATTCACATGACTCACTTCAGGACTGACATCCCTTCTCCTCTGGAAATCATTTATCACTAAGTAAATATCATATTTCTTCATCTAAATGACAGCGATAAACTGTTCATACAATAACAGAAGCAGCATGTCATAGAATTTCATTGTAAGTAAATAGAACTTAAATCCCCATAGTGAGATGAATAAGTTTTTTACTTTATTGACTTTTGACAAAGCTGTAGATACTAAGAAATATTTGCTGAGGCAGCATAAAAAGTTACAATTTAGTTTTGATGTATATATTACATTTGGTGCAACACACACAAGATGTAATATTTCTTTCTCATATTAAATATATACTGTAATTCTAACTAAAATGTACAAATTACTCTTGTCACGCCTGAGTAAACCTTAGAAATCATAATGACTTGCTAAATTTGTGTTATATTTTCACATACTTGTGTTATACTTTCACATTTATACTTATTTTTATGACTTGAGCTCTAAATACAATCTTTCACTTAAAAAGTTCTTCTCCACTTGCTAGAACTGACTGGTAATACCAATGTCTGCTGCTCAAGACCACACCAAATAAGAAACATTCAGCTGGTAAGATCAGTAAGGTAGTAGTACAAAAATGGGAATAAGGAACAATTTTAATACAATTTGGCAGACTGGCCAAATGAAAAAACAGGAAATCTGTAGGTGCTTATATGAGTGTTTTGATGGGGAAATACGAATTCAAGTCTTCCCAGGATCAAAAATTAAAGGCACAAATAACTTGACCACAACCAATAGAAGACGAAGTCTTGACTGTCCTCCTTGTGTTGCAGAAGTATTTTATATCATCCTGTTGTCCTGATGATAGATCCAGTGCTGGTGTACATGTAGAATAGGATGCGAATGTCGTAAGCCAAGCAGCAGATGGTGAACCCTTTATCTTTTCCTGTGCTCCTTGGGCCTTATGCTGGGAGACTGACACAACCAAGCTAAGAGTGAAGACAAAGAAGAAGCTTTTGCTATTAGAAACCCTGCGCTCTTCAAACTTGAAGGAGTTTCTACATTGTGGGGTGAAGGCAGAAATCTCTACCCCTTCCTATTTTTTCTTCAGGCTTTTTCAAGTTTTATACATCATTATAAAGTTAAGTGGTTTCTAAGTTACTGTACGTCCTCTGAAGTAAACAAGACTATTTTGTTCTGTGTACTTTTTAATAATGTTTTACTAATTAAAATGGAAATTATATCTGTAATTTGAAGATACATTATTTCTATCTAGTTGCTAGATTTTGAATGCATAGATTTGTTGTTTTTCTCAAAGCAGTTGCTTCTAGTGTCAAGTGATTGGCAACTCTTATTTTATATTTTCTCTGAATTTCTGACCTTCTTAATTATGTACAGGTGTTTTAAATGTGTCAAAAGGTACACCTAAGTACTCAAACTCAAAAAAACCCAAAAGTAATCTAAAAACATACTTATTTATAAATGTTATTAGTTGTAAACCATAGTTTATTTATGAAGTCATTAAATAGCAAGTCTTCATATTGCTACATCTTATTTACTGTCAACATTTCAAACCTGACACGAAATAAAAATGTCTGTTGGTCAGCTTTAATTTCCTTTCCAGTTAGCTTTATTTCCATTGCATAAAGTGACATTTGGAATGATGCTGTTTCTGAGCAAGCACAGTTAAATATATGATTATCTATCTATGCAAACACACACACACATATATATGTAAGCAAGCACACTCTTTTAACAAGCAGCAGAAAACCCATTAATTTTAACTGTATGAATTGAAATATCTTTTAATATATTCTTTTCCTACTCCAGAACGGCAGCGTGCGGAGACTATTTTCAAATACTGTTGGAAATTAATATGTCAGGGTTTTTTTGTAGAACAGAATTCCCAAACTGCTGCAATTTTCATAAACTAATAAAAGACATTAATTGTATACTATAAATTTAGAGTGGATTTTTGAGTAGCTTGTTAAAAACTCGTAAGATTTTTAAAGGCTTGATAATTGCTAAACACTGGTGTTCTTTACTGTAAGTCTTCACAGAAAAATGTGTTCCATCTAAACAGAGACTAGGCTGGTAAAAATGGTTGTGTCATGTCTTCAGTGAAATGAAGAAAGTAATATCTTTAATTGGATGTCTTCACTATTGCTACCAAATGTACAATGTCACTATTGCATGAAGGGCTGGGAGCTTTGTTATGAATGAGAAATGTACATATGATACTTCACGTATGTATCTAAGAAAAGAGAGATACTGATACTCATTTGTATTGCTGAAAGATTTATGCCTGAATTATGATATTGCTAGTCGATATAATGGTTGTAATTCTTACATTTTTCACTCCCTTTTCTTCTTCATGTATGGCCTTGACTGTCATCAATGTGAAACCATGGCTGTTTAATAGAAGTGTTAAGGATTGGTAAACTATTTACCCTTTATGAATTATAATGAAAAGGATGCTGAAATTCTCATGTCTGCAGTACTAATGGCTGTCATCAGGAGCTCATCTCACAAATGTAAGGGTCACTCTCATCTTTTACAGGTTGCATTGGGCTGTACTCTCATCTTATCTAGTGCACCTCCACCCACAGAGAAGAATACGCATCAAGGCTCTCCTATCAGGTATGAATATTAAAAATTCTTTTTTTTTTTTCTTTCTTGGCAGTGTCACCTGATTACAAAATGCTGTAAAATTTTCAAATAATTCTCCAACACGTGTTGGAAATGGTGTTTATCACATCTGGTTAAGAATGGTAATGAAGTTCTTGCAGGAACCTTAACATTTACTTTTAATGACAACGTAGTGTCTTCTCCCTTACCTAGGAGCGAAGTGCTATTGTGAGAAACCTGCTGCAGTAACGCAGCAATGTGCATGCATGATTTCGGAAGCTTGATTAGGTTCTGTATTCTGACTTCTATTGTCTAACTCATGCAGTTATTACAATCAGATTTTTGGGGATGCATCAGACAGATAATTTGAGAAGGGCTGTCCCTGATGGCCATGGATAATCCATAAACCACAGTATTAATTTACTGTAATTAATATTATGTAACATTGTCTTGGAAGTTTAAGTTTCTTCTTTTCTTCATTAACTTCAGCAAACTATTAATATGTTACAAAATGCAGAGCTGGCAGGACTATGTTTTTAAGGATTTAAGGGTTGTGTTGCCATCCTTTCAGCCCACTGCATAGATTAATTGAATCTAATACATTCCTATTTGGAAAATAACTTTTAACATTATTGATACTATATTCATCTCATACGTGAAAGATCTTTTTGCATGGTTCTGTTTGTTTAGGTGTTTTTGAAGTGGTTGAAGGCTTTTTTCTTTAGAGAAAAACTTTTTTTTTTTTTCCCATTTCATTGACTCCCTGGAAGAATGAAGAATTATCTTGACCAATAAAGAATTATATTGGTAGGTGCAAGGGAGCAGACAACAGAGAAACACTAGGTAGATCCCAAAGCTTGGGCATGCAATGGACTTAAGGAATTTCAGCATTCCACATTATACAATCTCTCTGGAATGCTGGTACTATTTGGCTAGAAATATATGCCCTGCAATGGCATACAGGTTTTAGTTAGGACAGAGTTAATTTTCTTCACAGGAGCTAGTATGAGGCTGTTTGGGATTTGTGCTGAGAAGAGTATTGGTAACACTGGTGTTTTGAGTTGTTGCTAAGGAGTGTTTGTACCAAGAACTTCTTTGGTTTCTAGCGCTGTGCCTGTGTTCCCAGCTTCTTCACTACAGGAAGTTGGGAGGGCACATGGTCGGGATGACTAGCCTGGCCTGGCCAACGGGGTATTTCACTCCATGAAATGTCATGCTCAGTGTATAAGTTGGGGGTTAGGCCAGAGCTGGGCTTATTCTCTCTAGCTCTGCCAGTCGGTGGGTGGTGAGCGGTTGTATCGTTTGTTTTCTTTTCCACTATTTTTATCACATTAATATTGCTAGTATTATTGGTATCACTATTTTATTTCATTTACTTTCAATTATTAAATTGTTGTTATCTCAACTCATGAGTTTCCTTGTCTTTTCCTCCAATTCTCCTCCTGCACTTGAGGGTTGGGATGTGTCGGGGGGGTGGGAGAAGCAAGCGAGTGTCTGTGTGGTACTTAGTTGCTGGCTGGAATTAAGCCACAACAGTCCTTTTTGGTGCCCCAATGTGGGTCTCAAAAGGTTTGAGACAATAGCAGCTGTGGCTCATGATATCAAGTTTATTTGATCTGCATCATGCTCTCGTTTTTGCTGCACATGTTAAAAATTGGTGCTGCCATTTGTAGGCTGCTGTATTCTGCTGTGATTAGTGATGTTTTGCCTGAGAGATTTGTTTTTAGAACACTGACCTTGAGCTTCATGTGGTGTCTAAGTTATGTGCTGAAGCCGTTCCTGTACGTTGGGTACCATATCGTGGAGATAATTAGCGATTTCACTACTTCCGAGACATTTTTTTATGGAGGAAAGACAGAATAGCACCTTTGCTGCCTTCTGTGATGTTTTCTTCTTTGTTACAATAACTTTTCAGTATCTTGAACATTCTTGCATAGTTAAATAACTTCTATTGGTATTTCTTGGGGATATTGTTTTGTGTGTGTTCTGGGTGGTTGTTTTTTTTTTCCTTTTTTCTTTTTTTTTGGTGTGGTGCTTTTAACTCATAACCATTGAAGTGGTAGAAGAGGTACAGATAAAACTTAGAAGTTTTTGGTACTATTTATATGCTTTCTTCCTTACAAACTCTGAGTGTTTAGGATAATTCTGACATCTGTTAGTGTGTTAAAGAGGCTCCAAAAGACTGAAGATACTTGTATTCTGTTGGTATAAAATAGAATTCAGAAGCTGTGTGTTTCAGAGTATGCATTTGCCTGCTTGCTTTTCCTGTCCACCATCTGAACACTTGTAAATAGACCACTTGTACATGCTCTTAAAACAGGAAGGGGTTTTTTTTTGTCTCTGAACCATAAGGATTCTTAAGCAAATTGTTTGCTTTTTGACACAACAAAAATGGCATCAAATGATTTTTTTTCTGGAGCAAGGGTAAGCCCAAACCTGCCTGCAGTTTAATCTCTCTTTCATTTTGGGTTCTGTAACACCTGCAGTAAATAACTTGTTTCAATATGGTATTCTGTGATCAGAAAGCCAAAACAAGATGAAAGACAAACCTGTCCAGTGACTTATCAGATTCCAAATAAAGAGGAATCAAAGCAGCCAGCAGAATTCATACCAGATGTCTTGCTTCCCTGTCAGAAATACAGGAATGGGATTAATGGCAAATCTGATAGGAAAATAAATAAGACACTATTTCTGTCACATTCACAATGCAAAATATTCACATAATTTTTCTCTGTGTGCAAATGACCTCAAATTTGGTTCTGTTTTGTGTCTTTCTTCTTCAGACTGGAAAACAAATTCTCATTGTAAATGTTTAGAAGGTGATTTAAAGTAGTTCAGCATTTTAAAGAAGTTCTCCGTTTTATGTATATAATTTATTCACAACCTAGGTCCCATTATAAATCCAAAGTTATCAGAATGTGAATGCTATAATTATTATTCATATTGCTTACTTTTTATATACACTTATTGTATATATGTATGATAAACACACCTGATGGACCCAAACTCAATGGATTCCCTGTAAACATCTTCAGCTTTTTATAACCCACTTAGTTGCTTTCATATATTGCGCAACTTCAGACACTCTGCTGAGTGTGTGTATATATATATAGTTATTTTGGGCACTGAATTTTCTGATTTTTTTGGTAGGCCCAAAATCTAACAGTAGGACTCAGATTTTTTTCAAAAAGTGATGCCTAATATTTCAGGCATAATTCTTCAGTATTCCTATATGAAATTGATCTTTTTCTTAGAGATGAAGGTATGGTGTCCATTAATATGTGAAAACTAAGCTCCTCTGAAATGGCGATGCTTAAATAAAGATTTATGCTGTTAATGTTAGGCATGTATGTTGGCAAATGTAAAGCACCTCATTTACAAAAAGCATCAACACAACCAGCTTTAATTTGTATCTGCATCAGCTCAAAGATACAGGATTAAATGCCTGTTCTTAGTGACAGTTAATCTACTTTTCCAAATGAAAAATTAATACTTTTTGGATACTGGCAGAAGGAGCTCACTACCTCATTCTGCCAATAATCCTTTTGTAGAGGTGCTTGCATGAAATGAAATGTTGAAATATTAATTTAAAAAAAGACAACAAATATGTTTATTCATTGGCAAACCCAGCCTTTAATCCTTCACTACAGCCTTTGATCCAAGTAGAAACTCAAAACTTAAATCTTTAGTTTTGGGAATCTTTTACCAAGACTAACTCTTATTTATAAATTTCATTTATTGCCGTAAGACTGACAAAATGAATTATATTCAGGCTCATTATTCAAAACTTGTTGATTTTCTTGTCACTTTCTGTTGTGTTGTTTTTCTTCCCCCTCTGATTTCTTTCTCTATTTTTACTTTCTCCTATTCCAACAGTTTAGGCAGAGAATAGCTATTACACTAACATTTACTTTGAACACAGTAGTCAGTGCACTCACTTGGAGATCTGAAAGAACAGTTTGGTAATGTTATCCCCCCCTGTAGCAAGCTATTCACTGACCAGAAAATGGCCATCAAAATTAATGTGTTTTTAGTGCTCAAAGTGTTGAAAATATTGCTACATCATCATATAGTCTACAAAACTGACCCAGCTGACAAGCTGTTGCGTAGGATGCTTTACATTCAGCTTGTTGCCTTCTTATAAGATTCCTAATATCTTTCAAGCATTGTTGATCAACAAGAGTGTCTTGAAACATTGATAACTGATTAATGATCAATGTCATTAAAACTACTCTAAATGCATGCTTCATGATACCTTTGAAGGAAAGGGAGTTCTTTATCTAGGAAAGCAAGGAGAAATTAAAACCATGGTTTATGTCTAACAGATACCTTTGTTGGCTTGTAGCACAAATACTTTGTTTGCAGTGATGTGTCTTAGTAGCTGTAAATAGCAGGAATTTTCTGATGGAAGGTGTTAGCCACCTAAAATATTTCAGCTTCATTATTCACTTCTGCTATAAGGATCAGTAAGCCTTCTCTGAGCTGAAGGTCAGTGTAGGAATAACAGTCTAATGACTTCTAGAGTTGATAAACATTTTGCATACAGGTAGTCACATTGCTCCTTCTAGGAATAAGTAGTTCCAAAAGGAAAGTTAAATTTGTGGTGATACAAAAAGGTAAAATTTTCTGCAGTTCTTCCTGATGAGCTAAATATGTGCTGCTGATGCTAATAAAGTTTTTCTACCCTGTAAAATAAGCCACACTGCAATTTTTTTTTTAACTACATGAAATATATATAACAAGTAGAAATTTTCTTCAAATTCACCTGAAATAAGTTTATAACTGTGAACCAAGACTATTTAGTAAATGTACTTTTTCTTGCTTTCACATTTCTCATTTTCATAAGCTACCATATTAGTTTGTCTACAGGCCTCCTCAAGGCTATTAAAATTTCATCAGCTATAACAAAAAAAACCCCTTCCTTTTAAGCTCACATGAGGCTTCACCATTCTTACTCTGCAAATGTCACATCTTCTAGACTTAAAGGAATGTATGTTTATATTAATAGACTAGCTACAAGTATTATTTTCCATCATTTTTGTATGAACAGGTTTTTTTTTCTTTATATTCAATACTTTTTTTCACTTTCAGCATATTGTTTAATTTTGAGCAGAGAAGCAAGCATGAATCCAAATTTTCTCAGGGGTTAGAACAGCTGATATGTCCTAACCAGGAACATGGTTCCAGCAATCAGAGGAAAATGTCGTGTAAATAGATTTATACACAGTGGAGAATTTTCTGACAAATGAGTGGTAGTTAGAAGTTTTAGTGTGTCACAGAACTTCAAATAAGTACCCGTTTAAGATTAAACACATTTTTGAATGCTAGTATTATCTATGCTCTCTCTTCACATGGAAATAGCTTTAGTTATAAAACCATTCTGTGTTTCAGGATGCAGCACGACATTGATTTTCAGACCCATAGTGAGTACGCGGATTCAGCAGTGAGAAAAATCATAATTTGACTTGTAAACAAAGTACCAGTTGATCAAGGAAATTTGAAAGTAATAAATACAGAATTCCACAATTCCATATTGGAAGATACAAGATATTACATCTGTTTCTTCTGATTTTGGTGATATAGCTGCCATTTAATTCTTAGTTCCTTTGCCAAGATTTGAATGTTTGTGGTTCCCTAAAGAATGTTTTTGCAAAATAAATATTTCCCTTGCTATCATAGTATTTTCCTAATCTCTTAAATCTCTTTGGAACTGCTAGATATCAAGAATTTTTTAAAAATCTAAGCACAGTAACTCAGCTGATAACTTTTGTGTGTGCTCTACTTAAATTCAGTGTTTAAAGAAGTAAGAGAAAAGATTTCTAGTAATTTGGATGATTTCACAAAGCCATATGTTACAGTGGTTCCTCTTTCCTTTGCAGTGCAGGTTTGTAGTGTGTACATACACAAACTCTAGAAATGATTTCTCCATTTGTGACACTTCTAATAATTTAAGAATTTGTATTACTTAGGTGCACTGCAACTAAATTTTATGTGCAGTAGAGCAGTAGAAATCCCTGTTTGAGCTGTGTGCTTTATTACCCTAATCCTCCCAGTGCCACTGGAATAGTTTCAGAATTCACATGTCAAAATTGCATGTCAGTTGGCTTCATAAAGCAATGCCCACTGTGATTTAGTGCATTGCACTGCACACTGCATCTCTAGTTAAACACAACCAAATACTTATTCATTGCTGCTCGCATGAAAACATGTGTCTCAGCTTACCACAGCCAAAGACCTATTTTGTCTTCTCCCCTGCAGCCAACCTGTTTCCAGCAGTGTCATCAGTGCACATGGCCCTGTCACAGCACGTAATTATCTGTACGGGCTGGAAGGATCCAGCTGTGAAAGGTATTCTGCTACAGGTAACATATGGCTCTGCACAGGGTCCCACCTGCCGTGGCTTCAGCAACTGCAGACTGTGAAAGGCTTCCAAACAGTTCAGTGGCTTTCAAACAGCATCACACTTTCTCATGTGCCCTCATCCTGCTTTCTTACCACTTTGATTCAGAGTAATCTGTATTCTCTGTCATGATCCATTCAGCAACAGTAAAGCAGGCACTCAGAAAATTGTGTCTATATTTATTCTAAATGAAGATAAATTGCTCAAAAATCTGCTTTAAAATCTACTCGTATTTCTCTTTCACTATTACATTTCACACCTTTTGACAAAAACCATGTCAGGTGCCTATTCATAAGGAAATGTAACAACCTCTTCACCTGTGAGATAACAGAGCAAACAGCCTTGTGAATGGAAGATAGTTTGCAACTTTTGCCTGTATTCCTATGTAAGGACAATGACTACAAAAGGTGCCTAAATTTATTGGGACCTCCTAATTAATATGAAAAACAGAATTTTCCAGCTGGAAACACCTATTGTTCAGTGCAGCCAATTATCTCTTGCTCAGTTCTTTTTCACACTAAGGAGCCAGGCCATGGCACTGACACGTCAGGAGTACTGGTGAGGGACAGCTTGTTCTTTCCCTTTCAAAGCGTTATTCATGTCATCTTTCAAGGCTCTTTACGGTTGATTTTCACAGATGTGAGGTATTGATTGTACTTTCTTATCAGTAGCCAATCTCACAAATGACATCATGAATAATTGTGACTAATGACTTTCCATCCCCTCTTTCCGGTACTGAAGCATAGTTTATTTGCTAAGGAAGCTAAGCTACATGGTTTTCTACCCCAGCTTCTGTTACTGAAGTTAAACTGGACTACATTGTCAGTCTGAAATGCAGACTGGCCAGCATTCAAAGTCATTCTTCATTCCTTGTCAGAGACCCGCAAGGCAATGATGAGGGATTCAGAGAACATTTCTGGCTCTAAGGATTCCTCAGATTTTTCATTTGTCTCGTTCTCTCTTTACTTCATCCCTTCTTTTTTGTTGTATTTTTTGTTTGAGTTTTGTTTTTTGTTTTGGTTTTTTTTTTTTTTACATTTTGCTGTTTGGCGCATTCTCAAAAGGATGCCTTTTTTCCTGCCACAGTGACTAAGATACTGAGGGAGAACAGTTGTACCTGTTTAAAATATTTTCAGCACTTTTTATCTGCAATGTTTTATTATTTGGAGTTGAATTGGGTTATACATAGACAGAAATCGGCAGATTATCTTTCAAGGTACATAACTACATTTAGTATCTTTCAAAAATACTTGTGACTTTAAAGATGTCACGTCATAATGTGCAGGTGAAACAGAATAAGCTATATAAATGCAGCTTTATTTTGAATGTTTTTATTGAAGGGAGAAATAAAGGACACTAAAATTGAAGGGACACTAAAACTACAGGGCAGCAATATTATATAATTTCTGCATGTGTTGCTTGACCATTGAATATCTTACATAAAGAGTAGAAGTTGAATTGTACACATCAAATTATACATTTAATAAAACAACTGTTTCCATACCCATGGAACAGATATTTTTTTTTCAAAGTTAAATCAAACACTGTGACCAGAAAAAATGCTTTAAACCTCTTTAAAGTTTGTCATTGTTTCTGGCAATAAAAAAAAAAAAAAAAAATGCTGTACAATATTAGCTCAAAGGACGAAGTAAAAACTTGTATCTGTAACTGCAAGCTGCTAGCACTGAATATTTGCAATCTAAAAAACCTAAACTTGTCTCTACTCTGAACGCTTTTTTCCTTGTACAGAAATATATGGCTTTATTAAGTGGATAAACTGTGGTGTAGTAAACGCACTGTATTCCATTTCCTTCTGATACTATGTACACATCCTAGGGTTGTTTCACCTTTTATTACAATTGAGTAATCCTCTTGGAAAGATTAGCGCACCTAGTTAAAAAGAAAGACATAAGAGGCTTCTGAAACAGACTTCTTCCCACTTTATCTGGTGACCCAGGCCAATAAAATACCTCTCCAAATCCTTTTGCAGTACATTTCTCACCTATAAAATTTGAAGTGCACTCAATTAAATACTCCTTTCCTATGCAGATCTCAGGCTGATAGAACCTAGCTGAGGTCTAGGTTGGAGTTGTGGGGAGACAATTGCAGGTGTCTTCCCCTGTAGAGAATGGGAAGGGGAAAGAGAAAGACAGAGACAAAAAGTGAGATCAGAGAAGGCAGGACAGTGATCCCCTCACTGGCAATACCATGTGCAAAGCAGTGATGGAGTCAGTAGGTCTGGGGGTGTGCAGATCCAACAGCTTGAGAACATTCTTGTGAGTCCTGATTGGGAGTAAAAGACTCAGAAAAATGAACCAGAAAATCCCTGGAAATGCATTCTCCTGTCACACTTGTCATTGTGCATGCCAGGGAGGTATCTGAAATTTTGAGAGAAGTGTGTTTATTCAGATGGTGTTGATATGGTCAATAAATCTCTTTGTCTTACACATCTCTATAAGGAATTTTGATTTCTGCAGCCCCAGGATACATATGCCAGCTAAACCATCAATATGCAACCAGCGCAGCTTTACTCCATAAACTCTGCTATAGCCCTTGGCTACACCACCAGCTGCTGCCACAGTAATCCTTCCTACACAGCTACTTTTTCCTATGGCTATGAATGTTATTGGACTATTGTTCATATCAGTATCTAATCCAGGCAGTTTTTCAGCTCACACACTGATGCTGAGAGAACTGCCCTGCAAAGCATAACACAAAGCACCCTCAGAGACTTATACATCTTTTTAATGTTCATCTCTGCGGAATCTTGGAACCTTTAATTTAAAAGGCTCAGTTACCTATATAATTGAAAGTAGTATTCACCAAACAGTCGTGGACTCTTGCAGATGCAAGAGTACAATAAAACTAATTCTTATTCTTGGTTGGCCAGTCACCTGTTGTGATAACTACCATACCTATTTCCTTACTATCACCTTCTAACTCAACTGCTCCTTCCACTTCCACTGCCTTTACCTTTTTCAGCTTCAGTCCATGTAGTAATCTTTCCTGGATGTAAAAGGGTTGAATAGCAACTAGAAGATCTGAATGTGACTCACAATACTGTGTATGAAATTAAGCCATAACAAATCATATACAGCATCAAAATTATGCTTTTTGTTAGATTCATTAGGTTTATCAAACAGAAAGCCAGAAAAGGAAAGAAGAGGATGAAGAGATACCGCCAACTAATTAAGCAGTTGTTTTCCAGAATGATTGTGGAACAGACTGCCTTCAGGCACTGCAAGATGAAAATAATGTATAAAAAGGCTTGCAACAAAACAGCCTAAAAATGAAGCAAAATGTAATGGAACATGGCAAGTTAGTAAATACAAAAGAAATATTAAAACTTGGAAAATATAGATTTTAATGAGTGTTATAGAGCAACCAGAACCACATCTTCGGTTTTTTTTAGATGAGAAATATGTCATGGTGCAGACTTACATCTTGCTGTGTATCAATTTCCCTCAGAGTCATTACTTCTCTCTTCCCTCTTCCCCTGTCCCAATAACTTTCACACCCATCAGCAAATGTTGAACGAATTCAATATAGCAGTACTGTTCCTCAAAGACAAGTTAGTCATACGTGTTACCTGAAACACATCCATAGATACAAATTGGACACTTTGATTTCCTCATGTAAATGCTTCAGATGATACAAAAAAAGTTGTAATGCAAATTCATACAGTGTATTAGGTGCTGAAGAATACGCAGGGGACAGAGGGAGTGAACTTGTAAATACTCTAATTATGGAAGAAGCTTCATCAGGGTCTACCGAGCAACTGCAAGGCAGACTTGAATGAAATCAGGATTGATTAGCAAATTCTACATTGACACAAAATTGTCAAAAAGAGTAGAAAGCGATGAATGGAACTGTTGCATCATTGAAAGTAAGGTGAGATGATATCAGGATTCTTAATGATCACCCATAATGGAAAAAAAATTAAGAACTGAAGATATAAAAACACAGAAATAAAAGGAAATATTCTGGCATTGTTATAGTGACTTCATTAGAAATTAATTATGGTGATTAATAATGGAGCTGTGGGCAGCACAATACAGCAAGCTACTTGAAAGAGGATCAGAGTTATGAATGTCAGTTTTAAGGTGTCAAAGAGGCAAATGTAAGTGGACTATAAAAATCCTAAAGGTGCGAGACATTCTCAAGAGACAAAGGGAGAAAGATTAGGACAGTAGTACTGCACATGAGGCAGTTAAATGATGGGCATAGCTGTTGACACAATTAAACATATCCTGAACTTTGTGACCTAACAAATGTCTTCTATAATATCATTACAGAGTCTGGGAACAACATTTAAATTTCATCAAAACCCAGAAAAAATGTTTTAAGGATTTTATAAATATTTTGATCATTCTTAATGTTCAAAAATTTAAAAAGAAGCTTTTAAGACACTTATTTTCTAATTGGCAGGTTTCAAAAGCACCAAACTACCATTTAATGCAGAAAATGGCATTGCCTTCACTTGGTATGACTGAACAGAAACTTCTGTCGCATGTGAGCAGAGCACAGTAAGCCTAAAACTCTACACTGAGAGAGAAAGACAGAGAGGAAAAAGGACCACACTTTGATTTACAATTGCTTTTTCAGCAATGAATTCGTTTCAGGAACAGAAGGCAATCTCTTCTGGAGGAACAAATAAGCAAATATCAAAACAGAATAAAGAGACAGAATGTAAACTAACACTTGGCTGGCTCAGAGCCTCCGATTTGACATCTTGGGTTATAAATAATCGAGGGCACTTGTATTATCCATGTTGGAGAGCACTGGTATTCATGAATACTTAAAAATCCTCTGACAACTGATAATGTTGCATCAACCAGAAAGTACAAAAGGCAAATTAATGTTGGTTTTTTCATCACCCTTTGTGGGCAAAAAGATCAAAGGAGAGATTTTCATACTGGCAAAGACCTTGTAAGTCTTTTTCTCTCCTGATACATAAAGATGTGTTTCTGCACTATGACAATGAAGGCTGGCAGATGTTAAAAAGGAAGTCATCCCCTACAGAAATTGAGCAACTTCAGGATATGAAGTCTCTTATGAGAATTTTATAAAAGGATTTACTCTTATTTCATGTTTATTTAATTATTTTGTACTAAGAACTGGACAATTCAATTTGTTGTGAATCTTGCTTCCAGCATACTTAAATCTTCCTTTTTAACTGAAGAACAGAAAATCACTAGCTCTTTCACAGAACATAACTTCTCAAAATTATATATGTAACATTTAACATAATTACATTACTAATTTAATTTCAATGTCCTTTGTAGTAAAATCGCAATATTATGTTACATATTGTATGCACTATATATTTTACACTACATACTCTGGAACAGGTTGCCCAGAGAAGCTGTGGATGCCCCATCCCTGGAAGTGTTCAAGGCCAGGCTGGATGAGGTTTTGAGCAACCTGGTCTAGTGGAAGGTGTCCCTGTCTATGGCAGGGGGGTGCGAACTAGATGATCTTTAAGGTCCCTTCCAACCCAAACCATTCTGTGATTCTATGATTCTTATATACTATTATATACTGAAATAAAAAATATATTTTTTCAACAGTATAGATACTCTTGATGGCACAGAGATATATGTGAAATATTTTATATAAGCCCTTTGTTGCTGAAATGGTAAAGCAATGTCAGCAGAGTCTGAGGATTTTTCTTTTACCTTAAATGTCCATCTTTGAACAAAATCGTATATTAAAACTGCAGTTCTGCTTATGATTGTACTGCCTATGCAAAGTACTACATAATATAATTTCTATCCTAAAGAAATTATGTGCACATGGTTCTTTAGCTCAGATTCTGAGTTATGTTTTACAGATTATTCTGAAGACAATTTAAAATTGTACCAACTGTGCATTTTCCATTGTTCTATAATAATTTTCTCTCCTGCCAGTCTATGCACTTTTCTCAGATGCTGTCTCAAAATATGCACATACCAATGCATTCATGCCTGATAAGAGTGACCTTCACTTTTCTCTTGTAACAGTCCAGAGGTTAAAGTAGCCCAGAGGTGATACCTGTCACCATCCCTGGTTTGGGGCTACAGGGTCTAGCTAGCACCAGCTTTCCTTACAGTCATTTATATGGGATACTTGTATACTGTGGTCTAGATGAGGCTAGCCTGGGGTGGCATGAGCACACCCCCATGTCTACAGCTTGCCTGATCTTGCTACATCAGGCAGCTTTTGGACTCATGTCACCCTCCAAAACAGAAGATGCATTCTGCCTGAAGCAGTACTGTGGCAGGAACTATGAGCAATATTTTGAACAGTTGCTCACTGAAACTGGAGGCAGACTATGCTATAAAACAGGATTAGGTGCTGCATCAGGGTTTTTGTGAAAGCAGTCAGATGAGCATCCACTGCACCTTGTATTTAACATTCATCTGATGAGTTTACTCATCAGATTATAGCCTCTCTTTACGGGACAGATTGGCTCTGGTTAGCATTTCTTTCATCTCTTATGAAGGCAGGGCTTTAAAATGAAAATTCAGTTTTATAAGGACTGTAATTCTAAAGGAATACAATGCACTCAAAGCCCAATGAAAGGTGCAGTGCTAAAATTAAAAATTGCTACAGATAGAAATTGCTTTTCAGATTTCAGCCATATAAAGATTATTCATTGCCAGTGCCATGTGGCCACTTTTGAGTAATCCACAAGATAATTTTCTGCCCCATAATCTATTCAGAAATGTTTTCTCTTCAATTTTTGAAAGCAGAATTAAAGAACGGTCCCTATTTTCCCCCAGCTGAAGCTACAGACAGGATTTGAGGTAGATGGAAAGTTGGGGAGAAGTTAGCAAAATTAACCCCCATGTTTTCTGCAAAACAAAATGCTTGGAAGACATTTAATGTAAAAAAACAGGAGGAGACTACCTTTATCTCTCGTTAAAGACTGTTTTGACTTCTTAGTGTTCTTATTCTTAATACCAAGTTATACCAAAATTTATTAACTTTAATGTCTAACATTCTAGTGACCCATGTATTATTATGCTAGAATGCATACTTAAACCACTGATTTTATAGGATAGGAGCTTCCATTAAAAAAAAAAAAAAACAACTATCTTCTCTGCGTCTGCTGTGGTATAAGGAGGTGATATTTTTGAAAATAAACTGCTCAAGAAATCACATATACATCAAAAAATCTGGCAAGACATCAGGGAATTTGCTGTACAGCAACTGTAAAAATCATTGATGTATCTAAAATATTTTTGAAAATGTATGGCAGTGTTTAAGGTTACAGCACATCAGTCTGAAAATATCTGAGATACTCTTCCTTGGAGAAGATAATATTCAGCAGATCACATTTCAGATGAAAGCTAGATTGGAAGTAAAGCACTAGAATCTGAGCCACAGATTATTTACCTATCTCTGCCACAGGCTTGCAGAATAACCTTCAGGAAGTCTGCAAGGTTTTGATCCAAAACTTCTCAAAGACCATGCATTTCCCCACCAGTTTGTTTAGCCCCAGATTTCCATGGTGGAAGCCAATAATAGAGATTGTAGTCCTTTTGTCCTGCTGCTATGCAAGAAAGATTTCCCTGTGGGTTTTATGTGTTTTTTGAAAAAAAGAAACTTTTTTTTTTTTTAACATATGGATCTCACACCCAGGGAGAAGTGCTATTCACATGCTGCGTGTTTGTTTTAAATAACAGAATAAAAGTTGTTCTTCATTCAGGTAGAATGTAAAATAAATTTACTATGGCCAGAATAACTGGCTAGATAGAGTGCATACCAAATTCAATAGCTTTTACAATGACATTGTCATTTTAAACTTTACTTTTCACCAGAATACTCCATTTTCTTTCATCTACCTTCACAGTCTTGGGGGGGCTTTACAGCCTTATGAGACTCATTGATTTAAAATATTTTAATTTTCTGTATTTTCATACTATGTTTACCAAAATATAGATATTTTTAGCAAGCCATGCACAATGTTTTGCCTAACTGAAGATCAAATCCAATGTGTGGCTGATGAAGAACCTTGTATTTATATCATCTGTCATACTTATCCTATTAGTTAAGGAATTTTAATTCAGGTGCAAGGGAAAAAACCCCTACACCCATGGCATAGTAAGAACAAATAAATAAACAACTGGCACTTGGCTTCCTGGTCTGATTTGGCTTTCATCTGAAGAAAAGACTTCTTGATTTCCCATCTGTAGGTGGAATACTGTTGAAGAACAAGCAAATGCCTATTAAGATTTTGGCCATACTAAAAACATTTCTTTGGAGTTTTCACCCGCTTTAATTTTTTGTTTACACAAACAGAGACTCTTGAAAGGGATTTATTTTCCAACACACATATTCTCAGTAATTTTCTTAAAACTTGTTCAAAGGAGGAGTTTACAGTTGGACATCCAGAAATGAGGCACCCACTACTTAAAATGAGTTTGGAAGGTCTTGGCCAGGAAACTATCCATTTTCCATTAATATCTCACTAATCTTAGAAAAATAACAAACTTCCTACTTTAACAAAACACTGGAACATTTTGAAAAAGAATGAAGAATAGCTCAGGTCCAAATATTACTGTTGTTTCATCCTCAGTCTTGCACAGTATATGGTATTCATTACTGAGATTGCACTCTTAGAATTTTAGTTGATTTAGATGCATTTATGGTTTCACTATCAAATGAAATTTTCCTCTTCACACTTGTTCTATTGTTCTTTACTAGGTAAAATTTCTTTCTGGATGTTTTTTCCTTCTATTGTGCTTTTCATATATTGGTTTTATAATTTAAACCCTCAGTTCTACAAATACTATTGCAATTTATCTGCCCAGGAAAAGAACAGAAATGTATTTTCCCCTGTGACTGGTAAAATAACTAGAGTTTAAGTGGTTACTCTCATCTGCAGGTAACAGGTTGAAGGAGAAAGAAATTTTTTAGGTGGTTTGTATGCAGCTAGGACCAACAGGTGGCTATCCAGTGTCTTTATGAAAAGATTCAATCTGCAAGTGGTTGGGCTGCTCTTCCTGTGGAGCTGATGGAAGAGTGAAGCATCTCAATATCCGGGGGTCACTCATCCTCTCAGCACTGACATCTTAACCTTTCAGGCAAGATGCTCTGCTTCAGTGTCATCTCACTTGTTTGAGCAGAGTGCATTGACACAAAACATGTGTCTGCAGAGCACTGGAGGAAATAATAGGATACAGCCAGTTTAATGGAAACCAGATTTCAGAAATCCTCTCAGGCAGGTAATTACTCCTTGTTCTAGTCTTACAGAGAAAGCCTTTCCCAAGATGTACGAGAAGAATACTAAAGCTTTCTTTATCCATATGCAAATGGATCAGAATTTTTTCAGCATTAGCTGGTCTTATAATAGTTAGTAGCTGAAGACATAAATACACAACATAGGAAAACTCTCCCCAAAAAACAGACAAGAATCATGAGACCCTTGACCAAGGCTTCAGATATAAGTATTACCCCAATAATGTATGACAGTTCTTTGTTAATTTAAAACTCCCATTATGAAATTATGAGCCTGGTTTACTTAGAATAAGTTCTTCAGAAAATTACAATTTTCAAAATTAACATCCTCAGTGGTTGTTTTTTAAGGATTCAGATCTAGAATGGTTGGACCTAAACTGTGACTACTACAAATGAATATGTATTTTAAAAGTATTTGAGATTGCAAAATAAGTGATCCCTATTGCAAGAAAATTTATACATATAGTTTAATTTTATTTTATCCACTTTAAATACAGAGAAATGAGAATCATCAAATCATAGAATGGTTTGAGCTGGAAAAGACCTTAAAGATCACCTAGTTCCAACCCCCCTGCCATGAGCAGGGACACCTTCCACTAGACCAGGTTGCTCAAAGCTGCATCTAGCCCTCATGGTGAAGAATTTCTTCTTTACATCCAATCTAAATCTAACTTCTTTCAATTAAGGGCCATTGCCTTTCATCCTGTCAGTACAGACCCCTGTAAAAAGTCCCCCTCCAACTTTGTTGTTGTAGGCCCCCTTCAGGTACTGGAAGGCTGCAATAAGGTCTCCCCTGAGCCTTCTCTTCTCCAGGCTGAACAAGCCCAGTTCTCTCAGCCTTTCATCACAGGAGGGGTGCTCCAGTACTCTGATCATCTTCATGACCTTCCTGTGGACTTGCTTCAACCGTTCTATATCCTTCTTATGTTGAGTGCTCCACAGCTGGATGCAGCACTCCAGGTGAGGTCTCATGACAGCAGGGTTGAGAGGGAGAATCACCTCCCTTGACCTGCTGACCATGCTTCTCTGGATACAGCCCAGGATACGGTTGTCTTTCTGGGCTGCCAGTGCACACTGCTGGCTCATGTTCAGTTTTGCATCCACCAGTACCCCCAAGTCCTTCTCCTCAGGGCTGCTCTCTATCCACTCTCCACCCAGCCTGTATTTGTATTTGGGATTGCCCCAACCCAGGTGCAGGACCTTGCACTTGGCCTTGTTGAACTCCATGAGGTTGGCAGTGGCCCACCTCTCCAGCCTGCAAGATCTTGCTGGATGGCATCCCTTCCCTCCAGTGTGTCGACCGTGCCACACAGCTTGGTGTCGTCGGCAAACCTGCTGAGGGTGCACTCAGTCCCACCGTCCATATTGCTGACAAACATGTTGAACAGCACCAGTCCCAGTACCGATCCCTGATGAGTGCCACTTGTCACTGGTCTCCACTGAGACACTGAGCCGTTGACGACAACTCTTTTAAATGCATCCATCCAGCCAACACCTCATCTACTGGGATCACCTGTCAAATCCATGTCTCTGCAATTGTCTCTGAGACAAGGATGTCATGCGGGACAGTGTCAAATGCTTTGCACAAGTCCAGATAGATGACATCAGTTGCTCTTACTTTATCTACCAGGTATGTAACCCTATCATAGCAGGCCACCAAATTTGTCAGGCAGGATTTGCCCTTAGTGAGCCATGCTAGCTGTCACCAATCACTTCTTCGGTTTCCATGTGCTTCAGCATAATTTCCAGGAGGATCTGGTCCATGATCTTGACCAGCACAAAGATGAGACAGTCAAAGTCTGCTCATGTGAAGTTCAGGGCAACAAGCTTGCTGTGGGCCCCCCTCACTGCGCTGAGGATCTTGAACTCCACCATTTCATGGTCACTGCAGCCAAGGCTGCCCTTGAGTTTCACATTTCCCACCAGTCCCTCCTTGTTGGTAAGCACAAGGTTGAGCATAGCACCTCTCCTTGAGGCTCTTCAATCATATGGAGAAGGAAGTTGTCATCAACACTTTCTAGGAACCTCCTGGTTGCTTATGCCCTGCTGTGTTGTCCCTCTAACAGATATCAGGGTGGTTGAATCCCCACATGGGGACCAGAGCTTGTAAGAAATATCTCATTGTCCAAAATGTCTTTTTTTGTCTATGACTAAATATTTTACAATCATAATTTTACTGGTCATTTTTTACCATTTATTCTATGATTTTGATGAGATTGTGTCATCAAACTATGCATGGGATTGCGTCAGTAAAAATCTCATTATCATTTTTGAGAACTGATGCAATGTAACTGAAGGCAAACTGTGGAATAGCATCATTATTTCTGCAACAATTAAGACATTTTGTAGCAGGATTTTGTAATCCCACATGGCCATAGAAGAGTTAAAGTCAAGGGCATTCACAAGACACCTAGAATCAGAGCAGGTACAGGGGATAAAAATCTAACTCTCACGGGCTGGGGAAAAGAGGTAGAAGGAAGAATCAGAAATGTTATGGGGGCCAAATCTGGGGAAGGCATAGTGGTAGGAGAGCTCTCCTTAACCATCTATTGACCTTCTGATGTACTGAGTAGCACAGAGGATAAAGGACATGGAACTGTGCCTGAGAGAACAGTGGTGTTAATGCAGCAGTAATTAGAGGTGAATTATCAGGCTGCAGAGAGGGCAATACCTGTGGATAGAAGTCCCAGGCTTATAGAAATTATTATTTGTAGGACCAGTGAAGAGCAGTCTAGCTCCTGAATGGTCCATTAAGCTTTGAGCTGTGAGAGGAATTGGCAGGGAGGCTTACGGCTAGAGATGGAGCCTCATCAGTTGAAGGTGAACGCAGAGCATGAAATCCACTTATACCATCACTGATGATGAACTGGAATTTCAGACAAGTTAGTCCTCGTCTTTTTGAGGGGGAAGGGTTGACTATTTTAGGAGCTTATCAGCTGTTCTATTTAGTTTCCTTCATTTTAAGAAAGGAGGAAACTACTCTCTTTTAAGGGGAGCTCTACTCCACGGTAGGAGTCACACTTTAAAGGATCACAGCATTACTGCTGGGACCATATCACTCTTATTTTGCAGGTGTGGGGAGGGAATCCAGCAAAAGGAGACAAACTGAGAATGACTAGTTTGAGCAGGATTAGAAAGAAAGCTTGTATTGCAAGTAGGCTTTTAATATCCTAATCGTAGCACATTATTGTTGGATTTTGTGACTTCTTAAAAACCAAACAACCAAATCAAATATGTGCATTTTATAGTCTTGCTACTTTTGATCAATATTATATTTATCACTATGCTAAACTTGAGGTCCAAGATGTTAAGGAAGGAAAGAACTTAGCACTGACTTCAATAATTTCTGTTGCATGTCCAAGCACAGCTTAAAAAAATAAAACCAGAAATTTGGTGATAATCTGCACATATAAAAAGCACATTTGTTGTTTTTTAATAAGTTATCAGTAATCTGTTTTTAAATGTCCATAGCTCAGTCATTTAAGTGACTAAATTTGAACTATGCAAATTTCTTCCTATTAAGGCTGTGCGAGATCTTTGCTTTTCTCTGTGGGGTTTTCATTGTTCCCTGCAAGCCATCACACTTTTTGAACTGTGTCAATGCCACTAGGAATCAAATAACAGATTTCTACAGCATGTGAGACAGAGGCTCATTAGATGCAGGTACACCGTCTGCATATCTTGATCACTAGCGTCATGCTTACTCTAAAGTATGTGTGCATACCCTGCCAGGAAGGAGTAGGATCATGAATTAAACTCCTATATGCCCACGAGAAAGCATTAGGGACTAAGATGAAGAAACCAGAGGAAAGAATATGAATCAAAGTCCAAAAGGGATAGGGGCTCTATTTTCCTTCTACACCATAGGAAGAGCAAGGAAAAGTATTTTGCAGTTTTATTCCTGATCAATATAAAAATAATAATAGAATTTTTTCTGTCTTTAAAAAAAACTGTTTAGTACATGAAGCTGTAGAAGTGAGAAGATACTGTCATTCTTGCTTATGGGTAGCACATTTTAACCATATAAGACTCTTCCGACTTGCCTGGGAGACAGCTGCTTTTTTGTTTTCTCTGAACATTATCAAGCAAGTTATTATGCTCCCTCTTATGAAAATAATCTGCTTTCCTAAGTTAAAAATAAAAGTTAATTCCTTGAAGGTACACACTTACTCTTATGTATGAGATATTATAACTGCTAAACCAATTTATTTTTTCTTCTCTTTAACATAGTTTATTTATTTCTGCTGAAGTCAACATAGACATTTTTACAGTTTCTCCTCCTCTCTCAAACAATACTTCTCCCTGTTTCCTCTCTCCATTAAAACTCAGACCTTATTGAACTGGAGACAAAAACAGTATAAACTGACTTTCTAGAAACAGAGGCATAGTTAAGCAACAGAAATATATTTAAAATACAGAAAAGAAATAAAATTGGTTTTGAAATGTGTTTTAACATCCCTAGAAAAATGATTGTATTCTGCCAGCACATTATGCTGCCTGGAAGGTATCAGTCTTTTTGGGTTTAGATTTTGCTACTATGATATTGCATAATTTAAAATTTTTCACTCCTGTATTTTATTCGGTCACTGTTGCAGTGGACTCTAAGAGTAGTCATTTTTTTAACAGTCTTTGCCCATATATCATAATGGTTTAAAATATGAACAGTAGAATTTTGTTACCAACATTAGAGAGAATTGTGATCAGAAGACAGAGCAGCTTTGAATGAAAATTCTTCTTGTCAACCTTTCAATGGAAAAGTTTATTGAATAGAAAATATCTCTAGAAATGTGTGGAAAATATACTTCTGGAGTGTAAAGTTTTTAGAAGTGTTTGTTAAACCTCATGCTTCTTGGGAGAGAGAATTCAAATGGGAGTCATTTTTTGACAAATAATCAGGAAGGGAGGTATTGTAAAGAGAAAACATGCAGGATATCATCTTGTTAGAATGTTTCCAAACAAGATCAAAACGTATAGCAAGACAGTAAAGTGCAGATGCCATGTGAAGGGACTTCTTCACGAGGTGTAAGAACACTTGATTATTGACTCAGAATTTTTGTCATTGAAGTCATAGAAAATGAAATGGGGATGGGGAAGAAGACAATCCTCCAGTCCCAATAATGTCCTAGAATTAGAACTATAAATGGTTTTAGAAAGGAAGCAACATGGGTTTCCTTGCTGCATTGCTCTTTCAGCAAGAAAAGCATCCACTTAGCGGCAGAGCTACAGCTCTAAGCACAGCAATAAACCTTTTAAAGTGTCACTTTTTTCAGCATTAATCTAATGATAAGAGAGGGAGGCAATTGCAAAAGTCATTCTTTATTGCACCACTTAGCTCCTAGAAACTTCATCAAAATCAGGAGGGACACGTTTTTGCTCTGATTGCCTGACCCAGAATCTTTAATCCCCTTTCATTAAAATCCTGCCGCTTTGTTTCCTCATGAATTGTGTTCTGAACTTTTGGAAATCACCAGGCACAGACGCAGAGCAGAGCTGAAGGCTAGGCCAGAGCCTGAATAGCAGCATTCTGCACTGAGGCGACAGCCATTTGGATGCGAGACATAAAACTGACATCTTATTAATGAATGATGGCATTAGAAGTGCCACCATACTTTGTTAAAACTGCCATGAGAAAGGTGTTGGTGCAGGGCTACAGTTTTTAGGACAGAGTTAAATACATTGATATATCTCTAGCTGGTAGAAGACAAGATTAAAATTGAGTATAAGGGATTAACAGTGATGATGCAATGAATGAGAAATGAGGGTTTCCCTATCTGACCAGCTGATACTCTTGCACAAAGCATGTCCCTCTTGAAGACTGACAGAGGAGGCAGGTATATTTGACTTTGGGACTGTCCCTCTAGCAGCAGAGATGACAGCAGGCAGAAGACCCTTTACCCAGCTGCCAGGGGCATCAATTTTCTCTTTCTAGAGAGGTCAGCTCCTTGCCACTTAACGTAAGGGCTTATCTGCACACGCAGAACAGACTTGAAGGACCGTGTTCTCTCATCAGTAATAACAGGTAGCTCAGCTCAGACATGCTGTCAGGAAGTTAGCTGAAGATGTACGTTTGGCAAATGCTGCTGGTCATTCTGCTGGTGAACTGGTGGGCACACATTCATATCATAGCTTGACCACTGGATGATAAGCTAATTTCACACACAGTTCCACAATTCCCATAACAGCACATAGATTCAGTTAATCTCAGAAATCAGGATCATTGGAAGATTTGCCATCTGGAAGTGGCTAGAGCACAAAATGTCTGAGGCTCTACTGCCCACACGGGAAAGGGTGTATTATGTATATTGCTAGAAGGTTATCGACATTTACATTCCATTTAGGGCCAGAAGTGCTCAGAACCATAATACTACTATTGCTGAAGACTATTGGAAGCTGGGTAACAGTGTTGAATTCAGCGGGGAAATGAAGGAAAGCAGGGATGGTGTCATTTTGTGCCATGTAGAAGACCCAGGGCCTTTACATTTCTCTCCCAAGCTGATCATTTTATAGTTGTGCTAGTTTTGGCTGGGATACAGTAATTTTCTTCATAGTAGCCTATATAAGGATATGTTTTGGATTTGTGGTGAAAGCAATGTTCATAATACAAAAAAGCCAACCATATTGTGGGCTGCA
>NW_010251893.1:24639-34799 GCF_000690775.1 Eurypyga helias | reverse complement strand
CTTCATGAGGTTGACACAGGCCTCAAGGCCTGTCCAGTTCCCTCTAGATGGCATCCTTTCCCTCCAGTGTGTGGACTGCACCACACAGCTCGGTGTCATCGGCAAACTTGCTGATGGTGCACTCCATTCTACTCTCCATGTCACTGACTGACATTTTTTAACTCCTTATTCCATACCACTTATGTCATATGCTCAGGTACCACACTACCCAATAAAACCTCATTAACCACCACCTCAATTTCCATCCTTTGATATAATATACAAATGTCATTCCCTTACTCTATGGGCCACCCCTGTAAAATGTCTTTAACGTCTATAAAGTGTCCATTGTGTTCATTTACTCCATGACTTTGGGCTCCATCTGTCATGGGGGTCACTCAGGACAGGAGAGGGGGTGTGTTGCATGGTGTTACCAAAATGAATAAACAGCAATAATAGCTATAAATTCAATCTTACACATTCCAATCAAACCTGTTGCTATCTCAAACCCCTTTGAGCCCCACACTGGGTGCTGAAAAGGACTGTCATGGTTCAAGTCCAGCCAGCAACTCAGCACCACACAGCCACTCACTCACTCTCCCCCCAGTGGGATGGGGGAGAGAATCAGAAGAGTAAAAGTGAGAAAACTCATGGGTTGAGATAAAGACAGTTTAACGGGTAAAGCAACAGCCCTGCACAAGTAAGGCAAGACAAGGAATTCATTCCCCACTTCCCATGGGCAGACAGCAGTTCAGCCACCCCCAGGAAAGCAGGGCTCCCTCACGTGTAACGGTGACATGGGAGTGCAAATGCATCACTCTGAACACACACACACACACACCCTCCTTCTTCCTCCAGCTTTATATGCTGAGCATGACATCATATGGCATGGCGCCCTTGGGTCCGCGGGTGTCAGCTGTCCCAGCCATGTCTCCTCCTAGCTTCTTGCACACCCCCAAGTCCACTCGCGGGTGGGGTGAGGGGCAGAAAAGGCCTTGATGCTGTGTCAGCACTGCTCAGCAATCCCTGTGTTACCAGCACTGTTTTCAGCACAGATCACAAACATAGCCCTGTATCAGCTACTATGAAGAAAATTAACACTATCCCAGCCAAACTCAGCACACTGACAAAGATGTTAAAAGGTACCAGTCCCGATCCTGACCCCTGAGGAATGCTGCTTGTCACTGCTTTCCACTCAGACGCCAAGTCGTTCACCACCACTCTCTGAGTGCGACCTTCCAGCCAGTTCTTTGTCAACCGAGCAGTCCATCTGTCAAATCAACCTCTCCCCAGTTTAGGGACAAGGCTGCCATGTAGGACGGTGCCAAACGCCATTTGCACAAGCCCAGGCAGATGATGTCAGTTGCTCTTCCCTTACACACCAACGCTGTAATCCTGTCGTAGAAGGCCACCAAATTTGTCAGGCACGATTTTCCCTTAGTGCAGCCATGCTGGCTGTCACCAATCACCTCCTCATTCTCCATGTGCCTCGGCATGGTTTCCAGGAGGATCTGCTCCATGACCTTGCCAGGCACAGAGGTGAGACTGACTGGCCTGTAGCTCCCCAGGTCTTCCCCTTTGCACCCAGAAGACTTGATGTCCTGCTTAGCCATGAGCCAGTGGCCTTTCCCAGCTGCTCATCGCAGCACGACTGTCCTGCCTGTCACGGGTGAGGCACACGAGGACGCAGGAGGTGAGCGCAGACACTTCCACCTCTCTCATACATAGCTGCCTCCTGGCAGTCAGGTTGACATTTACAGCTGACAAGGACATCAGTGACTTGTCAATGTGTCCAAACAAGACAACTCTTTGATGAGAGCTACAACTCCACCCAGGAGCTTGTCTTCCTACCAAGAACCAGGCCAACAATCAGTTTTAAAAAGGATGCTGTGAAGCGTTCAAGTAGGTGCCACGGTTGCCGTTTGGTCTAACTCCGCCCTTTTGTTAACTTAGAAAATTAAAATCAACCCCCTTTTCAAGCGAGGCCTTTTTTTACTATTTGTCCTGTGCTAATTAGAATCTTTTTATATACTTTTCAGTTCAGGGTCTCTGCGTTCTGAGGTTAGAAAGATAAAGCAGCACAGATGAAATTGGGTCACTTAGCCCTCAGGACACTACCATTCCTCAGCAAAGATTGCTCCACACGCAATGAAGCAAAGGGGAAAACGCTTTAAGAGCAGGACACGTGCAGAATAAATGAGAAAAAGTCTGTGTTTTGGGACAAAAGTGACATCACCAAGCCACGTTTGCCTTCCATAACCGTGAAGGGTTTGTCATGTCGGGATATTTTCGTGGCAAGCTTCACTATCACGTCATAATTGAAGACACCAGCACGTCTCGGAGAACCGCCCAGTGAAAAAAGCAACCAAATTATTAAAAAATTTAAAAAGATCATTTAGCAGAAAAATCAGGCTGCCAGGAGAGTGTTGCCCAATTTATAAGCCATCTCCACAATACCCTAGTTCAATAAAAGCAAGGAAAAGCGTGGAGCTTTTACATTGCATCCAGGTACAGCACAGTTGAGGAAAATTAGAACAAAAAAACACACCCAAGTGTTAAACGCATTATGGAGTTTGGAGACTTCAGCATCAGCTACCAATTCTTCACAGGCTCAGCTACTTTCAGTAGGATAAATTGCAAGGAGTCATTAAAACCCAGAGCTT
Organism: Eurypyga helias; assembly: GCF_000690775.1. Lineage (NCBI taxonomy): Eukaryota > Metazoa > Chordata > Aves > Eurypygiformes > Eurypygidae > Eurypyga > Eurypyga helias. The sequence goes on along the minus strand of NW_010251893.1, from coordinate 32,157 downwards.
ATTGCATACCATCTGCAGGCAGAGCGAGCTTCTCTATTCCCAAGTCATAGCTGTTTTCCTGGCAGGCTGCTGCTTTGACCTGTTGCAACGACTCCCTCGCGCCCGTCTGCAACATGCTCCCCGAGGAGACGGGTCCGCTGTAAAGGGGTCAGTTTAGCTGCAGAGAGAGAGCAGCAGAAGCCTGTTAGGACAATTTTCACGAGACAATTTCAATGGCAATAGCCAAGCCACCAAAGTATTTGCTTGATCCGCACAAAAACCAGAGCAAAACCCACTCGTGCAACGACCAGCTGCTTGCTGCATAGGTTTAGAACGGGAATGAAGAGAGAACACATTTTCCCTAAACCCAGACGACAACCCAACCCAGATCACACAGACAAGAAATCATCTATGGTGAGAGTAACAATGGGCAATTTAGCTTGATTATATCCTTGCAGATCTTCCTATTTATAACGGTTTGCATTATTTTGAATGCAAACTGGTTGGGTTTTTTCCTGTGCATCAGCTCTCGCAACTAAAAGTTGTCATTAGTTCCTGATTAAAAGCAGCTTTAAATAAAGAGTGGAAACAAGCCCAAACTAAGAAGTGCTGCTACATCCCAGCCCTGTTGTACCCTACTGACTGCAGCAAATGTCAGTTTTATTTACTCTTTGGAGTCCACTCAGCTTTTCTCTTGTAGGAGAGGTAAAACTGGGAATGCTGGGCCAGATGGGAGAAAAGAAAAAGGGAGGAGAAGAGGTAAATAAGCAACCATGGGGGCAAGGTGTCCAGGAGGGTCCTGGTAGTTCATCCCAGCAACATACACACAAGTTTGCCCACGGATGCAGCAAGCAAATTAAAATAAGCTTCACTACTGAGAGCCTGACCTTTTCCATCTTCCCCCCAGCAGAAATCAAGCTCCGGAGGGGACCAAAAAGAGGGTTAGAAATAGCAAAGATCATGAAGTCAGTCATCAGAAGCACAGAAGACTGAAGGGAAAAGACAGGCAGGTGAAAGGACAACCTCCAGAGAACCTGAAACATTGCAAGACATCCTCTACTGCCGAAACTCCATGAGACATAATCTATCCCAGTGAAATACTGGCAGTGGGAGGTGTGCCCAGGTGAGGCTAGGAGCTTTCTTTCGAAGGAGCCTGCTCTGCTTTATGCATTAAACTGCTCATTTTGGCACGCACCTGTGCTGCTTATTTTTTAGCAGAACAGAACTCCCCTCTAGCAAGGTGCAGGCAGACACCAAAGAAGATTACTTGGAATTTTCCAGTCTCAGTGGCATCCGGACCACAGGAGAGGGCACTGATTATTTCAGGTCACTGGTTCCCAATCCCAGCAACAGCCAAGCCACAGCCTTTAGAGGATATCTGCACTGCACAGCCACCGATTCCTCTGGCTGACGGAGAAGCCACGGCAACGCCAAGCTGGTCAACCCAACGCCGAGCTAGTCAACCGCAGCAGCACAGAGCGCTGCCCAGGTTATTCAGCCGGGATGAGCCCCTCCGGGAGATGACATAGCAGGGCCCTAGAACAGGATGACACTCAGATCCATGGATGCAACAAGCCAGGCTAGTTCAGTCTCCAGCGGTTACCAGTTTACAGATGCATCTTTCAGCCAGGATGATGGAAAAAGGGATGGAGAGGAGGGGACCCTTCCACCCCTGCATCTTTCCTGGCCCATGCACATAGCACACTGCCTTCATCAGGAAGGCTACAGGCTTGCTGGTGAGCAGAAACACTGCTCAGAGGAGCTTATGGCTGCTCTCCCAAACCCTACGGAAGGGTCAAGACTTCTGCACCGCTCCATCCCGAACAGCACAGGTATTCAACCCTTGCCCAACCCACACGAGCAGGAAAAGCTAACTTCAATAAATGCAAAACAATTCCATTCGATTCTGCCTTTTAAATGCAACACTTAATTAACTCTACTGGGGTTTCTTTCACTCTGCTTGTGTTTCCATGCCACTGATGTTAGGAAAACACTTACTTAATTAACTCTACTGGGGTTTCTTTCGCTCTAACTGCTTGTGTTTCCATGCCACTGATGTTAGGAAAACACTTTCTCCCTTAGCACAGAGGGGCCCTGGCTTTCCCTCCCTGCTTCGCGCTGGCATTACATTAACCAGGGACCCAGCCTCGGGGCGCACAGAGCCCAGCCCTGCGCTGACTTCTTCCGAAACCTGCAACCAGCCGGTAGTTTGACTGACCCTCGCTTGGACTCTGACCCAGCAGCCTGGCAGGGCTCTGCTACTCAAGTAGAAGGGAAGAAACGAAGCTGTCTCCCCACCAGATCCAACATTTAGTGTCAGTAATGCTAACTCTCCAGAAACAGAGAGAGAAAGAAAAGCAAAGGTGGGGGTGGGGGGGAAAAAACAACCAAAACCAGATGTTTTTAAGCAGCTGGCATCTCTGTTTCTCCCAAGATGCTGATGAACGCAAACGCTGCGGCTTGACAGACCCCCATCAGCCACCCTCTTCCTGCTAACAGAGAATTCAAATCAGTCCTGCTGGATTTAATCATCTTCTCCCCTTAAATAATAAACTAGGGGGAGGAGAGGAAAAGGATTTATTCATGTCACTTACTGTCAAAAAAATGTTTACTGTGCTAAAATAACCTGGGCTCTTGAACTGCAGGGGAGAAGGGGAAAAAAGAATAAGAAAGAGAAAATACCCAGGGGAGAGGGAACTGTGAAAACATCAGCTCTGCACTAGAGGGGCACAGACATGCCCCAGTAGGCGGTGAGACGGGACATACGTGAGGTCTTCCAGCCGATATTCCCAGGGAAACATAGCAAAGGCAGAGCAGCAGGGAATAGAGGAGCGCTTTGGTTGACTTAGCTCAGCTGTTTGAGCCGGGCTCTGCTTTTTGGACAGAGCTGAGAACATACATTTTTTAAGCAGAGCCTCGTGGGACTCGCGCCAAAGCCCAGCGCTAGCTCAACAGTTTGCACGGCAGCTCCCCCAGCCCTGGCCTGCTGCCCTCCACAGTAGCGCACCACCCTCTCCAAAACTTTTCAAAGGGGAGAAAAAAAGAAGCAGGACTGCAAGGTCAAGGGATCCAACCACAAAAACCCGATGTATGGGGAAAAACAAGGATTTTGGAGCATACTGAAACACATCTCCAGCTTTAAGGCACGAGCTGCAGAGCTCCTTGCAACAGGGCATGCAAAGGGCCCGTAACACAAATGTTTAAGCAAGCTGGCAGAAGTCCATCAAGGACTATTAAACACCAAGTTGCAGATTAACTTCCAACTCAGGAAGCCCTGAGCAAAACGCCCCAAACTGGGAGGGAGCAAGACAGGGGCACAGGGTCTCTTTGGGGCACGTCAGCAGTTCCTGCCTCTTGATGGAGACCTGCCAGCGGATTCAGCACAGCCGATGCTTTGTCCCTGCTGCAGATCAAACAGCCGACGGCCACACTTCACCGGCGCAGGGGCTGCGAGGCTGCTGGCGCGGTCCCAAGAAGCGTGGCCATTTGAAGTGGACCCGTGGAGAGCTATACCCACCCACATCTGGGACCCCTTCATCACCTACCTCAGGTAACTGAAGGCAGGCACAGAGGAGACCCCACATCCCATCACACCCAAGCGATGGCATTACAACTGTGCACAGAAACAAGGACCAATTTGCTGGAGCACGGCCTTCAAAACAGCCTTTCCAGCGTGGACGTGCCACATTCTTCCAGGATGATGAACAACTTGCTGTAAAAACACCTCAGCCCCCTACAATTCACTTCAGTCTTCTCATACAACCCAGCCTGCCTCCTTCTTTTCCCACAAGCTTCCATCCTTTTATACTGGGGCCCACAAATAGAATCCCATACACATCTATTTTGTGTGTGTGTGTTTTGACCATGTTCCCAACCTTTTGGAGGCTCTCCCTGTGCTTTTGCTGTTATTCCTCAGCCTAGGAGACACTCTGCTGGTGGGATCTCACAGCACAGCGAAGGCACAGTGGGAGCCAAACCAGTGGCTCGCATCTCCCGTTTGAGGTTTAGAGGCAACGGCCACCTGCAGAAAATGGTCAACAGGAGAATTAACCCCCCAACAGCACAGCCAGTCCCTGATTTTCTTGCTGTCCTCGCATAACCTTGGGCTGCCCAGCATCTGGGAAAGCTGAGAGGGCTCTCGATAAATCACTGCAAAGCCACAGCGAGGGCAACTTTATCAGGGATATCATCGACAGAGCCGAATCCAGTAACAAACAGTTTTCTGCTGTAGACCGTGCCTTTCATTGCAGTCCTTAGGGGACAAACAAGGGAACGAGATTCCCTCCTGGCAGAATTAAATCCAGACACCTATTATAAGAAAATTAACTCAACTGCCTCACAATGCCCTTTGATATTCCAGCTTCGTGATCTGGAGGTGGTCGAACCGCCATGATTTAGCAACAAGAGCTGAAGGGCAGGCAGGCCGGCCAGCCGCCGCTCAGACGGCCTGGGGACCGCAAGGACATCGGGCACGCAGGACGCTCCATCCGGGCAGCTGCAGCACAGGCGTATGGAGAGCAAGCGAGCACCAGGAACCGCGGGGAAGCAATTACTCTGTGACAACCCATGCCTCATAACTTATGCCAGCAGCAGGATGTGATTCCAGCTCCACCTGCAGGAATTTCCACCGGTGAGAAAGCCTTGAAGGTTAGATGGGAAAGGCATTACTCAGGGAGGGTAAGGGAAGTAAGTAGGGCTGAGGTTGGTAGGGAGAAGCAGGCTACAGGTTAGGAAAGCAGAGAGGGTGCTGAGTCCTGGGGCTGCATAAAACCACTATTAAATAGCTTGGAGAGTCAAGGAGTTTGTGTTCCTTGGTATAATCCCACAGGAAATGCTGAATGCAGCTTCCCAAGAGGGCCTTCTAGCAACCTTCACGAATTCTCTGCTGCAGCCTGTATTCCCTCTGTGTTCAGTAAGCAGCTGAAGTTTCCAGAAGGAACATTTGCTGAAACCAAATTTTATGGGAATATTAGAGCACATTTGCAAAACGAAATCTGAATTGACAGAAGGGAACATTCACGATACAAAATGCCATTCCTAAAGAAGCTACTCCTCTAAATCAGGAAACAGACAATCAGTACGTCCTTGCAAAATTATCCACCTCTTTAATTACGGGTTTTAAATATCAGGTACTTACTGTGTTTTGGAAGCCGCAGACAAAAAACATCGTCTGGCAAATAGTCACAAATGGGAGCATGAGAAAACTGTGGTTATCTCCAAAACATTTCACCAACAAACACACCAACGATGGTCTAGAGGAACAAACTTCCTGCAGAGAGGGCTCACCTGGCTCTTCCTGCCCACCTGGAGCCACCTTTTCTTATTTCCCAGTGGAGGAGGAACCAAACTGGAATTCATTGCCCAGTAGGAATGGCTTCTGCGGGAGGCTTCTTCCCATCACACAAGAAGACTGCAGCTCCTGGAGAAGCACGTTTCCATGGCAGAGGTGCAAATCCCTGTCTTCAGAGCGCCTCGGAGGCGGCAGATGAGGCTTTGGCTTTGATCTGGAGACAAACCCCAAAGAGGTAAGTGCAACCCATGGTGAAGCTGGGGGTGAATTCCGTCTGTGATGCTTCGAGTAATCCGACACGATTAGGGCATTAAGCTCAGGCTAAAAGAAGTAGCAACCCAGCCAGTTTCATAAGTAACCCATCCTATTAAATGGGGAACACCATTAAGAGGTACAAAAAAAGACCTTCAGTGCTTTCCCACCAAGAGTTAAACCTTCAAACATATTAGATTCCGGGGCGGGGAATAAATAAATAAAGCAAACCTTCAAATCTGCACAATTTCAAGGAAATACATATTTAAATGTTAGCCATACAGCACCAACAGCAGCGAAGTAATGTATCAGCATATTACTGCTCACAGGAGAAATCCCTGCAGATAAAAGACAGCAAAACAGGACCTGAAGTATGAGAGACAGGAGAGTTCACAGCATGGATCGCCAGTCCCAGAGCAAGCGGAAGGCATGGAGAGAGGCAGCAAACGAGCTACACGCGAGAAACGAAGACAACTGTGACCTTGGGCTGAGAATGCATTTGTAATAGATCTATAAAGATGCCAATCTCCTATTCATATAGTGGATAAATACCTGTGCAGCTACCCAGGAAGCCACACATAAAAATTCTGCACCAAGCTCCTGCGGAAACCCCACACCAGAGACTTCTCTGCTCCCGTCTCTGTATCAATCCACTGCAAAGCTGTACTAAATGCCTCATTTCCACCCCACGGCTAACAATACAAGGCCTAAACACCGTGCATTTTGTCTGAATTATCAGCATTTGCTGAGCCCCGGCTTTACCTATGCGGACAGCAATCACAGAAGAATAAAAAGAGAAAAATCCCATACGGTTTATTCAAAGGCTGGAAATGTCTGGCAGCCCTTGGGTTGTTACAGGGTGATTTTCTTGCATCTCTCTTCAAACAGAAAAGCAGCACGGGAAGAACTAGAGATCTAAAGTGGCAGGCAGACTGACCAAGAAAAATGTTTGGTGGAAAAGCATAAAAGACTGAGGGCCAGGGTAGTACATGCTGAGCAAAACCGATAGCATCCTTCCTGTGAATTACCCTAAACTGAGTTGTTTTTACCAGCTTTCTAAAGCAAATTCAGGCTTGTAGAAGATTCCAGAGAATACTGGTGATTCAGAATTAGAAATGAGCCTTTTGTCCCATACTGGCTTTGCAGGGGTCTCGGAGAGAACCGGCAGCAAGAGCATATGGAATGTTAATGCACGTATCCGTGCGTCCTCATCTCAGCGACAGACCGAAGGAGGTTCTTCCCACAGATGCCACCAGCACAGGTTGTCCACAGTGCTGGTTTTTGAAAGAAGGAGATGCACATTCCTCTTTACACTTTGGAAACAATCGTTAGGGTGTTCCCGTGAAGAGAAGCACAAAGAGCCAACATTAACCTTTTCCCTCTGATGCCAATACACCAGCAGATTGATATTATCCTCCTTAAGTAATAAAGTACGTCCCGAGAAGCCAGGATGAATGCAGCCTCAGCCCAAAAGGCCAAGCAGGCTCTAGACCAAACAGTACTCACGGAAATTAAAGCCCAGGCTGAGATGACTCAAATTGCCTGAGAATCAGTGCCAAACTATTCCTGTTAGACAGGCACCTCCAAACACCCTTTGCAAAGCCAACAGGGAGCACCAGGCACGGGCACAAGCCCAAACTCCCCGTTTGCCTTTCAGACCCCGGCATTCCCAGCTTGCGGCTTGCTCACCGGTGCCTCCCCGACCTGAGAGCCTCAGGGAGGTCCCTCCGCTCCCCGTGACCGCTGGGACTCCGCTCGGAAAAACATTAACAGTGCGAGTTTCGGCAAGGCATCGTCACAGGTCCATTGACACCTTCCACGACATCCCCCTCTCAACTACGGTGCTGCACCACAACTACGCTGTTAGCGCTTGAGGAGCATTTATGGGTGAGAAAAAACAAGGCAAAAGGCACTTTGCAATGGCAGAAACAGCTCTGGGAGAGCTGCGTGGGGAAAGCAACCCACCCGAACGCCCAAGAAACTACCTGTCCCCTGCT
>NW_010251893.1:22940-24597 GCF_000690775.1 Eurypyga helias | reverse complement strand
AGCAGAGGTGTAGCTGTCTGCCAGAGCAGGAGCTCGCCAAGTCTCCTCACCCTCCCGGAGCCACCCCGTCCAAATAAGCACACACCGTTATGAAGAACCAAATAAAAACAGCAGGAACAGAGAAGAAGGTGCAATTCCATCCAACATCAAACTCCCCCATCCCAAGGCACTCTTCCTTTTTTTTTTTTTTTTGGATCGGTATCTTTTGCCTGTGAGCAATGATAAAACTGCTGATTAAACTTTAAAGGGGGACTATCTTTGAACCAGAGGAGAGGCACAGCAGGGAAGACGATGCATTATTTAAAGGAGGGTTTGTGTTTTCCACCCCAGCAGCCACCATGAGATTGCACGGCACCACAGAGTCAAAAATCCAAGTGCCCCAAGATGAACATCAGGCCGTAATGTATGCTTAAATAATCCGTTTATTACATCTTCTGATTGTAACTTTAACAAGGCACAAGTTTTACAGCTAATATTTTGGAAAACTGCCACTTTTTTTTTTATGGCATGCCAAGAATTCACAGGAGAACGAGCCTCACCTAAGTCTACTTCTTCCATCAGGGGACTAAACAGATTTTTCACATAAAATTACCTATCTCATGGTGCCTATAAAAAGATGCAGCTGTAAACATTCCAGTTTCAACCCCACAGCTGAAAGTTAGTGTCACAAGGAGCCAAAAAAAAAAACCCAGCCCATTCCTACAGCAAAACATCTAGCTGCGATAGATTTTTCACCTGTCTGGAAAGCTCTTCCCTCGATGCCGTGTTGCCACATACGCCACAGCCCCCCGCCAGACGCTCAGGCTGGGCTGTGCTCTCGATGTGCTGCCAGGAAGGCACTTGCCTGTGTTTGCCTATCATTTAAAATCAACGTTTCCCACTTTTTTTAATCAAAGAAGAATTAACCTTTGGGGGAGGAGGAGGGGAAGGGGGGAACCCACACACACGCACAGACCATCTCCTGCAGTGTTGACACAATAGTTTTCATTTGCAAGCAAATTAAAGTTGAATTTAAACGTCAAATATTCATTTATCAGCATTAACTTCGCTTCCCCTCCCCTCTTTGCTCTCACAGGCATTTTTTTCTTGGTTGGTTTTAAGCGGGCTCGTGACTGTGCGTCTAAAGCTATTTTGTTCCTTTCGCTTTGAGAACAGTTCCCCCGATCACCCCCTGAACTTTTCTGACCCGTCACTTGTCCCCTGTGACAGGGTTGCCTGTTCTCGGCAACATCATAAGAAAAAAAAAAAAACCCAGAATCAGGCTTTCAAAAAGGCTCCCATTCAGGGAAATCCATTATCATTAATGGCAAGCCTCCCAGAATCTGTTCTTCATTTCTTTTTCATTTTAAAATGTCAGTGCATGTTGTCAGAATGCAATTGTTTTCCTTAATCATCCGCAGCAGTGAAGTAGAAAGTACTCATCTTTGTGGTGTGGAAAAGTCACTCGCTTTATTCATACCACACTCAATTTCAAGAGGATGCTTTCCAGGCTGGTTTTGCCCTCAAGAATCAAGACTTACACACTCATCTTCTGTACGAGCCTGTGTGAGCAAGAAAGATCCTTCCACCGGGAAATTCAGGTTTCTTTTAAAGGGTTGCCACTGAAGGAAAGTGTGATGGGTTGGCCCTGGGTGGATGGAGGTGCCCACCACAGCCC
>NW_010251893.1:22550-22904 GCF_000690775.1 Eurypyga helias | reverse complement strand
CAATATAAGCTCACGGAACGAACAATCACTCACCATCTGCCACCGTGGGTAAAACAGACTCAACCTGGGGAAAATTGATTTAATTTATTACCAATCAGAATAGGATCATGAGAAATAAAAACTAAATCTTAAAACACCTTCCCCTTCCTATTCCCAGGTTCAGCTTTAATCCCCATTCCTCTCTCTCCTCCCCCTCAGCAGCACAGGGGATGGGGAATGGGGGCTGTGGTCAGTCCATCACACATTGTCTCAGCCATTCCTTCCTCCTCACAGGAGGATCCTCATACTCTGCCCCTGCTCCAGCCTGGGATCCCTCCCACTGGAGACAGTCCTCCACCCACTTCCCCAACGTCT
>NW_010251893.1:11608-22401 GCF_000690775.1 Eurypyga helias | reverse complement strand
CCTCCTCCACCATGCGCGGCCCACGGGGTCACAGCCTCTTTCCAGCATCCCCCTGCTCCAGTGTGGAGTCCTCACTGGGGTGCAGGGGGGTCTTTGCTCCCCCATGACCCTCCATGGTTGCAGGGCACAGCCAGCCTCACCATGGGCTGGACCACAGGCTGCCAGGGAATCTCTGCTCCAGCACCTGGAGCTCCTCCTTCTCCCCAACGTTGATATCTGCAGAGCTGTTCCTCTCGCACATTCTCACTCCTTTCTTCTGGCTGCAATTGCACAGGTTTGGGGGCTTTTTCCCCTTCCTAAACACGTTTTCCCTCAGGCACTACCACCGCTGTTGATGGGCTCGGCCTTGGCCAGCGGCGGGAGCCGGCGGGCTTTGGCTCTGTCAGCCTCGGGTGAGGCTTCCAGCAGCTTCTCACAGCAGCCACCCCTGTAGCCCCCCAAGTTACCAAAACCTGGCCACACAAAACCAATGCCACAAGCATGAGGAGAGGAATTGGAAGGTGTCAGAGAACCTTCAGGGAAAGCCATCTAGAAAACTGGCTATCCTCATCCTTTAAGCTTGGGAACTAGAAAAAGAACTGGGGTGTTGTCGTCGCCTCGACTTTCATCAAAGCCAGAAAGGCAAACTGCAGAACGTCATTCCGCCCCATTATCACTTCCCGGGAGTTGTTCCCCAGCGCAACAACTACATACAATCTTTTCAGTTCCGTAATTGTTGGTTTTTTCCCCCATAATCACAAAGAAGCTGCTGAAAGGTGCAGGCAATAGGCTTCTTAAGGAGCTGTTGACAACTCCCAGGAAACTTTTACATTTCGAATGCATTCTGCCCACATTTCCTGTATTTTCTGTGGTTCTTACGTTCCTCAATTTAGCACGCAAAGCTATTTGCATGAAAATAGCATCTTGAGAGTTTCTTATGGAAGACTTACAATGCCTTTCTTAAAAAAAAAAAGAAAGAAAAAACACTACATAATTGTAGAATTATGTGTTGAACATCTCAGGTAGCTGGGGTAAGAGGAGAGCAAAGCACAAAACTGATTGCAAACATTTTTCTTTCATTTTAGATCCCATCAAGTTCTCATTCTCCAGCTGCCACTCACAATGGTACTCCTGGATATGTTAATCTAGTGCTATTATCATTCTTCTAAAGGCAAGGAGCACTTTTATTAAAGCAACGACAGGTTAATTTAATGGTTTGAATGTTTTTCTAAAAATACATGTAGACTTCCTCTTGACCTGCAGGTAAGAAAACTCTATATTGATATATGCTTGGACTAACTCCACTCCCCAAAAAACATCCCATCTGGCAAGCACCCCTTTCCCAAACTCCTAGAGAAATGGCTGGAACCTACAGCGCTTCTGATGAGTCCGGCAGCGTGTTTGCCAAGAGCTGAAATCTGTTTCCAAATGACATGGTCCCATATAAATCCTCCAGACTACAAACTCTACCCAAGACTGGGATTTGCAGCAGTGGAGTGTTACGCAAGCAAAGAGATAGTCTTTCAGGTAGCCAGCAACCGTCTCGCTTAAGGACGCCGCAATCCCAATCAGCATCTTAAGTTGCAGGAGACAGTAAACAGGCAGACAGCATTTCAACGTGCTCCAGAGAAGAAAAAAGCAGTATGTTTGCCAGATTTTATACTCGCTGGTGTTTCGGTGTGTACTGCAAGGGCAGTGTCACAAAGAGGTCGCTCCCAACGCTGGGATAAGCAAGGATGGGTCACAGCTGGCAGCCAGCCTGGGCCCTCGTGCCTGTGCGATGGCTTTGGACAACAGAAGCTCCCCGCAACCCTTCCAGGCTCCACATTTTCTCAGGTTGCCCACAAACACCGGGGGCTGGAGCCGACAACTTGGTGCTGCCAGCCCCGCCAAAAGCTGTGTCACAGAGATGAGCGTACTGACCAGCCAAGCAGCTGCACCAGGTAGTTGGAACAGCAGAATCGAGGGCAAAACGCCAACTATGTGCCATCGCTACGAACTCCAAAGGCAGTCGTTTCCCCATCCTTGGTTGTGTCACCGTCAGCGGGTGGGCGAACCAACGGCCGCTACTCGGGTGGTGTCGGAGCAGCTATAGGAGGAGAGAGAAGGGGACAGCGCGTGATGCAGTTTACCTAGCTGCACTCTACCTACCTGTGATCACCCAGGAAGCAGATGATGATGTGATTTTTAAATCGCACGTGACTCACGGAATTGCAACACCGGACTTTCCACAAGAATGCCAAGGAAGGGAAAGGCAGCCACAACGCCTCATGCACTCCCGCTTACCCGGTCCCGGGTCTCGCAGCCGTTCACACACACAGAGACCAGAAACCACTCCACCAAGGGCCGTACCAATTTGGGGTATTTTGCAAGCATTTTGCTTGCTGAATTCCTGAATCAAGCTCCACTTTTCTGCTTCAAAATTCCTAGTAAAGGAGGTATTTCTCACCTCAAAAATCTTGAACTCCAGTGGAAAAATCATTGCAGGAAGGCAAGTCTTAAACTATTTACCCACCCGATCAGGTGCTTCCAGAAATTAACAGCATGCTTCGGGCACCCCGTGGAATGTGACCTGCCATAGGCCTCATTTGCAGAGATCCTAGCAAGGGAGATGTGCCAGTTAAGGCAATAATCAATATTCTCTCTAAGGCAACCATTCCCCTGAGGTCATCATGAAGGAATCACTGCCTCCACCTTCTAGGGTGGACCACGGGAGCTCTGTATGAGGTTAATCATCAGTAAAGGAAAAGGAAGCAAATAAAAGAAGCTTAAAGAGGGAAGGGTAAATGGCATTTACCCCAAAACTGGAACTGCAACAGGGTCAGAGTGTTCAAAATCCCTAAAGGATTTTAAGATGTGGTCATATTGTCCTTTGATCTCCAAGATTGCTACTGCACCCACACACATACCCCTGAACAAGACCCTGGACCTTATTCTTAAACAGACACCAGAGGCTTTACAGATCACAAGTGCTCAGACCCCCTGCTTCATGCCTCACTCAAAATAATACACATACCTTTGACAGCACAAACTGAAATTACGAGAGGATCTCACATCGGCAGGAACTTGGAGGCGGGGTAAGAATAGCAAATAATAGCAAATCAAACCAAACCCAGGCAGCACACCTGCACTTTTCTTTGTGGACACCCCAGCTTCTCACTAACATTGCCAAAATCATCTCCTAAAACTGGCACGTAGGAAGAATTTCTTTTTGCATGAACAAATGCCAGATTATCTTGGTGGCTGGCAGTATTCAGCACATCATCACACAAATTCATTCTAAAGAGAAATTACAAGGTCACCTCCGAGCAAGTCTTAAGTAGCTGTTCTCACGCACAAGTTTGTGTATGTAAATGTCTGCTAGAAAAACGCAGATAACAAGAAATATAGTGAAAAGTTTTAAAAAAAAAAAAAGATCACTGCAAGTAGTGGAGCTCTCCCATGAGGCAGCAGGAGGTTGTTTTTTTTTTTTTAACACTTCTGACTGTTAATGCAAAGGCAGGGAGAAAAGACGAATTAGAAAGATGAGAAGGCAGCAAAACACAAGGTCAGCAATAATGCGACTCCAAGGTATTATTGAATCCAGTCAAAGTTAATCAGTAAAGCCAAGTTTTTACCTTGGTGCTTTCACCAGGTGCCTAAAAATGATGTAAGGATCCAGCACAAGAAACATTAGATTCTCTCATTTCTGCCTCGCAAAGAAGTATTTGCAAGACCCTGGTTAATTAAACTGATAAACCACAAGTGAAAGCCTGGCCCCGTGCCACGTTTTTACTAGCACGTTGTGCAGGGGGTGTTGCATTAACAGCTGTTATCCTATCGCAGGGGGATGGGGGAGACAAGAGCAGGGAGCAGAGCAAAAGGAGCAGGAACGGAAAGAGCAACACGAACCAGCTGATTTTCAATTAAGAGTTGAAATAAAAATGAAGTGCTTTTAGCGCTTGGCCTTCAAACTGCCAATACTCTGAAATAACACGGATACCTGGCCGTTCTATAGCCCTATTAAATCACCTTCATTTGTTTTAAGCAAAGCTGAGCGGTACTTACTTAACAAGCGCTTCTTCAAGCACGACTCAACATGCAGGGAGAGCTCCTTTCAGGGCAAAGAAAAATGTCTCGGAAGGATGCTGAGAGAAGAAATTTCTCTTTGGACAGAAATCACTCACCACAGCAGCTTCAGCCAGGCTAGGAGCGTTTGGAGATGGTCTGGATCCTCTGCTTCTGCTCAGGCTGGGGTACATCTTATTTTGTCCTATATGTTGATGCTCCTAGGGGCAAAAAACAGATGGTAAAGGGATGATATTAGGATCACAGGTTCCTAGGGGGAGAAACAGGCTCCTCAACAGGTGGTCCACTCAGTCAGGACACCCTAAACATTCTCCTCAGTTACCCCTTCCTCCTTACCAGCACCTGAAACCTCCCCACTGCCTTGGTTTGGGGAGGAATGGTTAATATGAATCAGAAGCAACATTCTCAGGATACCTGGGGCTACGCATCTGTCCCCAGGTGTGAAGCAAGCTGAGCACGTGGTAATAACAACAGCTTTAGTGCACAGTGGGCCTCCAAGCTGTCACCCAGCTTGCCTTCAAGTCCTAGCCTTTCCTTTTCTCAGGAAAAACCATGGATATTGCTTACGAGGTGGGTCCGAGGATGGGCATGCATGCTACAGCCACGCTATGCACCACTGCATCCCTCCCAATATCCTTGCAGTCCTTGGCCACCCAGATCATCACCCTCTCCCACCCTGGGGGCACATCACAGGTCAGTTCTCCGCTATCCTGATTATTTAGGGATGAGTGAAGCTCCTGGAGCTCCTTCACAATGCTTTAAGTGCTCAGGGCTTCATTAGCGGTTACCCTCATGAGTCAATTTCTTCTGCTTTAGTTTCTGTATCCTGATGCCTTTGATCCATTTTCTTCAACATCCACCTACTCCAATCCCCCTCCCTCTCGTTTTTTTTTTTTTTTTGAAACAACACACAACCGATTCTTAGTTGGAGCCTCTTTCCTTCTGCCAAAGAGCTCTCCAGCAGCAGCTTTGTGTAACAGCCAAATCCATTCAAAGGCCCCTTCACACACTTAGCCTGAAACGCTCTTTCAATCAGTCGCCGGTTCTCCGCGTGCAAGTAACTCTTGTCCGCACGTGACCGAGGCTCTCGTGCGCTCGGTACAGAGCGTCTCGGCCCATCCAGGGTGGCGTTTATGAGCCAACGCACATTAACCTTCCCTCTCAAAAAAACGGAATACGGAGAACGATGGTTATCCAAAAGGCCTAATAAGCAGTTGAGAGCACGAGGCAACAGCTAAACCTCGCAGAGTGTTGAATTCCCATCCTGGGACGGTTTGATGAGCAACATAATCACGGCAGGAGTATTTTGAAAGAGCGCGTCTTCACCTCTCCTAAAAGTACCAATAATCAGTAGGAAATTTTCTCTGTCCTGTTAGAGCTTGTTTGACTTCTTAAGAAATTAATACCTGTCATTAAGGTTAGGCTGATACAAGCACCACTAATTTTTTCAGTGGCTCAGCTTCAGGGTTACTAGAACAGCAAGTTTATTATCCTTTAAAGGTGTCATTAGTTAAAGCAGAAGTTTTGTTATTTAAAGCTTAAAAAAAAAGAAAAAAAGAGGCACAAATGTTGTTTGTGACACACACAGAAGCACACCTCACTTCACGCTTTTGGATACCAACGTTTTGGAAAACAGGCCCAACTCCCTGGTACTATCAATGTAATCCGGAATATGGATTAAACTGAAGGCATGGGGAAGGAGGAGGAATACAAATAGTTTACTTCTCACCTGCTCCCACGCATCTAATTTTAAATCCTTCCTCTACGCCTTGTCTGCAGGGCGCTCTGAAAGGCAGCATTTGGATCCTGGGTTTAAAGCATTCGTCGCCCACCGCCACGTGGTCCTCCCCCGAGTGATGCGACCATGCTCTGGGGAGGAAGGAAAGCATTGGTGAGGCATCAGATACACAAGAGCACTCTACTCCTCGACCCACAGCAGCCCAAAGGGTAGTACAACACCGAAACAACCGCCCCGCCTGCCATCACCCACTTTCCGTTTTATTGATGAGCTCCAACTCGCAGACAGAGGTCATGCAAAGGCACCCTCCCTGCTCCCCCCGCAGCAGCACAGCAGACTGGGCACACACATAGCCCCAGGAGGTGAACACCACCCACACTCGCACGGCTTGGGGCTGACCACATCTGCGTGAACAGGAAGGGGGTGTCTCAGCACCCCCACCCCCTCTTCCCCTCTGTTTTAGAAATAGTAAGTAGGAAAAAGGGACAAGGATGCGATTATTATTCAAGGTTTCGAAACCAGGAGGGATGGGGGAGGCTAGAAAATGTCACAGGCTTCTTGCGGACATGACACGGGCTGGCTTTTGGGCAAATTAACACAACCCGGAGAATTCACTCAGGCTCATCAGGGTAATGAAATGTGATATCCACTGGAGAAAGCAGGGGCAGGGACACGCTCCACTTTGCTGTAGCAGCGATGCCCTTTAGACAAAAGACTCCCTGGTGAAATACAAAACAACTCTGGGATGGAGTGTATTCAAACAAGATCCAAGGACAGCAAACCCATAACCATGTAAATAGATCCCTTCTGCTTATTTCTGGACTGCACGGGGACACGCCAATGTGTATTTGGGGAGGGGATGCTCAGAACACACCACCATTTTCCTTTTTTCCTGCTGCTTGTTCTAATAGTCCTGTTGTCCAGGGTCCAGATAAAAAGGTCTCACCCAAAAAACTTCACTGACCACATCCTACGGGCCATGTACATCAGATGCAGGTTCTTTAAGACTGGCTTACAGCAACTGCTGCACCATGCAGGGTGGCAAATTAAGCTGGCAAACAATTCTTCCCATGCAGACTCCTCTCTCCTGTTGCAGATCAACCCAAACCTGCCAGCACTCCTTTTCTGTGGAGACAGTCAAATTCCAGCTCTTTTTAAACTCTCCTGTTCAAGACTGCTGGCAGTTAGGACGGGCTGTGTCTTCAAGACCACCAAGGAAATCTTCCTTGTTAACGCATGGGGTGACCCGTCTAGCACCTGGCACGTCCCAAGCAAGACTGCTGGTCCCATCTCTTCAGAAACGCTTTTTGGAGGTGTGCCTAGCTTTCATCCCATTGCACAACCTCCTAATACCTCCCAGCTCACGTGACTCTCACCAGACTCACAGACAAAGACTTGCCTGTTGACGTGTTACAGTCTTCTTGCACATCAGGGCCCCTTTATTTCGGGTCCCTCTGCCTTGAACATACCTCCCCATCTTTTGTCTTTTTGCTAAGTGGGGCTCCTGGAGAGCTCTTTTCAGAGGAACGTCAGGAAAGGTTCTCCAAAATAGCAACTGTTCTTGTCCTAACATCATTTGGGCATTGTAAATACATTATTAAGCATACAGAGAAGGAAAACACCCATCACCTCGTGGATAACGCTACCTGAGAGCTCCTCTGTGCGAGTCTGCGTGAAAGGGAGACACCAGTCCCAGGGAGAGGCAAAAACAGAGCTCACAGCTTTAACTTTACTTTTCACACCTTCCCTCACAGAGGAAATGCTACATTAAGATGTTGGGTGAAACATAACACATCCCACACTTCCCATCTCAGTTTGAAACGTGTGGCCCTCCATTACAGAATCCCAAATCGCTGCGCTCAGGCAGGTCAAAATAAAGGCAATTTATCTGTTAAATCATTTCTTTGGGCTGTTTGGACTTGAATTAATTTTAATGAGTACATATCTAAAGATGCCAACACTCGTCCATCCAAGACTGGGCTGTCGTGACACCGTGAAACTGGCTCTCTCGGACATGGTTAGCCTCAAAACCGCCTCTCAGACCTTGATACCAGCAACATAACAGGCATTTGTTTCTCCACGGAATTCGGTTTGGGGTTGGTTTTTTTGGTTTTTTGTTGGTTTTGTTTTGGTTTTTTTTTTTTAAGGACTAAAAAGGCTGTTGGAAAAAATGTTGACTTTGCAAACAAAGTTTCTACATGGAGCAATTTATCTGACATATAGCATCTTAATTTGGATATGTGTTTTAAGACTGCTTCTTGGGGCAGCAGGCAGCTGAGCTTTGGGAAGTTACATAAATCAGTACGGTTATATTTGTATGCACTAACAAGAAATGAATGCTTCTTTCCCTTCCAGTTAGCATTTGTGTGTGTCATGGGGGCTGCTCCCTCTCCCCACCTTTCCCCACTGTCTTCAGGATACGACTACAGAAATTGTCACAGCGAATTACGCTGATAACCCGTCCAATTTAATGCCCTCTCTAAAATAACACCCCACACCAGCTGCTACAGAGGAACATTTAACGCTCCTTATAACTGACGATGATGGAACAGCACCATCACGAGGGACATATTTCCTTTGCACTGGGGAACCTTCTCCTTTCCTTAAACATTTTGCCACGTATATTTTTATCCCGGTTTGCATCCCTGCGAGAGCTGTGATTTGAGCAAGTCTGCTACGCTTTTTTCAGGGGACTCAGCAGCATCTTCTGGCAGAGTTTTGCAGGTTAGCACACCGATGGGGCATGTGACACATCGAGCCCTGTATTGCCACTCAGCTGCGAGCGGCTGGAAGTCTTCCTCCTGCCGGAGACGCAGCGGGCACGCGTACAGCCCCACGACTCCGATGAACGCAAAGACGTGGCTAATCGGATGTTGCAGCGCTCCCATGGCAAGGAGGGGAACAAGACAGGGTTGGGTTGGCTTGCAGCTTTCTTCCTCGACAGGGAAATTTGCAGCGTAATTAAAATGAAATGTTGGCGTCTGTGTTGCACGTTGAAATATTGATGGAGGGAGGCATAAAGCATTTTATGAGTGCATGCTTCCACTCTGTGATTTACTGCCCCCAAACACAGTTTCACAGAACCTACTCAGGAAGAAAGGGGGAGAGATGAAGGAGCAATAGTGGTTTTATTGCTGCAGAAAACGGGAACGGAATTGGACAAAGTTAAAGACAGCGTATTGAAAGACAGTCTTTGGTTCTGAACTTCAAGCACAGCAGGAGCTCCCTCACACCTGGAGAGGGTTCACTGAAGCCCACGGAGGGTTTTTTTCCCCTTTCCTTGTGCCACACCACGTATTGCTGGGAAGGGGCTACGCTGCTTTTAACTACTGTTAAGAAGAGGTCAAGGCCCTATTTATAATGAGGCTTGGAGAAAATAGAGCGCTGTGCAAGAAGACACCCAGGTAGGACCCTCCATCACCCGTATTTACCTGCCACTGTGGCTTTATCACTCAGCCCCACCTGGTACTGTTCAGCCAATGGAAGTCTGACTCCATCCTGATCAAAAAAAGGGGGAAAGGAAATATTCAGAGACTTCTTTAATTAATGACCTAATTACAGCCCAAAGACAAGGCCTTTGGTGTAGCAAGGGCAGCGGCTAACTCTGCCTGAAGTCTGACTGGGGAATGAGTAGCAAATTTGCCTCTGGGATGAGTGAAACCCCAGTTCTTAGCCAAAAATGAGACCTCAGCATCCAACAAACCTCAGGCGAGCCAAATGCGCAACAGCAGGTCACCAGCTCCAAAGAGGGCAAAGGAAATCTTCCCAGGATCCAGGAGGAGAGTTTAAAATACGTAGGTTCACTTCATTCAGTCACTATTGTTTTCCTTTTCGCTCTGCCAAATCAATTAATGAACTGCCGTGAGCAGTCAGGAGTTGGAGAAAACATTATTAGCCCCAGTGAGGATCAGGCAGGCGGCCGACCCACGACCCAGCCATCCACACTGCCCACCGAGAGCCCTCTCCTGCCATTCCCCAACCTCAGCTTCTCCTTTAAATTTCCTCCTGTTCCTCTCCTCTGCCCCTTATAACCCAGTTAAATCAGGAGAAGGGAGTTGCTGGCCCGGTATTTGGGCTGGAAAAGGGCTGTACTGAGGCTGCATCTGCAGCCCAGGGTGAGCCCCATTAGCACAGTACATCCCTTGTTTCGGCACTAAACTCACAAGCAACTTTCTCTTCCCTTTTCCATCAAACCCCACAAGCAGATGGGGCTCTAAATTTGCCAGCTGTTTTCCCAGAGGGTGGTAGAAACACCAGCCTGTCTCTCCCCAGAAGTGCACTTGTTTCAGGGCTTGCATTGCTCACCATTGCTCAGCACCAAACAGACGGCAGGCTGTGACAGGAGGTGCAGGGGATGCACACGGAGGTCCCATTTACGAGGCAGCGGTGGGGTTATCAGGCTCTGCAATAGCAGGGAAGTCTGGCAGGTCCCCCTGAAGCACACAGCTGAGGAAAGCTCGTGCCTTTTCCCCTTCGGTGTCCTTCTCCTCCTTCCTTCACCAGCCCTATAGAAAGGGAGACGCTAAGCTGACCACAACCACGTTACAGGGGCATATTGCAATTTTTACTCCAGACCATCCGAACCACAGTGCTGCCAAATGCACAGCAAAACAGCATCCCCAAATTTCAAGCTGAGGACACAAACTGAGCATGGCTCTCCAAACTGACCCACACTCCTGAAAAGGAGGATTTGCATTGGACATACACAAACTCATTTTGAGTCTAGCACTCAACCTACTCAATTCCAGGTTCTTTGCTCCCAGTCCCAGACTCTGTTGGGTCCAACTGGAGTCACGCACAGACCCTCATGGAGCAGTTCAATGCACCCAGGATCTGAATCATCTCTTGAGATTAATTCAAACCATCCCTCTCGAGACTGGGCTCCTCAGGTCAAGAAGGACAAGGAGCTACTGGAGAGGGTCCAGCACAGGGCCACTAAGATGATGAAGGCCCTGGAGCACCTTCCACATGAGGAAAGGCTGGGAGAGCTGGGGCTGGTCTGCTTGGA
>NW_010251893.1:0-11526 GCF_000690775.1 Eurypyga helias | reverse complement strand
GGACAGGAGGAGGGGCAGTGGCCATAAACTGGGAAACAGAAGGTTCAGCCTGACCATGAGGAAACCCTTCTTCCCTGTGAGGGTGACAGAGCCCCGAACAGGCTGCCCAGAGAGGGGGTGGAGTCTCCTTCCCTGGAGACTTTCCAAAGCCCCTGGACTTGTTCCTGTGTGATCTACTCTAGGGGATCCTGCTCTGGCAGGGGGGTTGGACTGGATGATCTCTAGAGGTCCCTTCCAACCCCTTCCACTCTGTGAATTACATACCCAGATGCTTCACTTCAGCTTGGGCTCGGCCCAGATCTCAGTGCTACTCCACTTGCAGATGAAGGTATAATCTTGTTTCACTTCTTTTAATTATTACTTGTTCCAAAAATGAAATTTGTTTCATTAGACTTCAAATTTGCATTTTCTACCTACATTTCTTCCAATTTTCATTTCCTTCGGTAAGCCCAAGAACTTGGCTTTCTTGAGCCAACTTAAATCTTGACTACATCTTTGAAATCAAGCATTTGCATGTACAGTTTTGAATCCCCCGTACAAAGCAGATGTTGTCCCATAGGCATGCTATAAACTGAGGCAGAAGAGGTAAATAAAAAAAAAAAACAACCAGAAACAAACCCAACAAGGGTGATTATTCAAAGCTAGCTGGTTGGGAGAGTCCTCACTATCTACATATGCTCTGGAAAAGAGAGATACATTTTGTTTTCAGGTTTGATTCTATTTTAACACAGAGAGATGGGTTTTATACTACAGGGCAACTTTTTTGCAAGATGAATTTTTATATTCCATGGTCTTTTTACAAGTAACTCAACTCACCGCAATGCAACAAAACACTTTTTGAAGTCCTCCGATTTACTCCTTACTCAGTAGAAAATATCAGCAAGAGAGGTCTGTAGAAAATTAAATATATGCACACATGGAGAAAAAACAGTAAGTGATAGATACCGCTCAATGAAATTTTATGTGACCAATATCTGTTGGTGGATATGTGATTTAAAGGTTGCATTAAACACCTGAAGCTTTAACTAATCACTGTATAAATAACTTACAGTGGTGGCTTCGGGCAAACACTTGATAGAAGGGCTCTCAGCTTCAGGCACGTATCAATGGACATGGCTCCAAGTGCTACAGGAAGAGGAAAAAAGATAATCCCAGAAATACTATTGGAAAAAACAGAGAGCAAACATGGAAACTCGAGCAGTGCCTATGCACAGCAGCCTGGGAGGAGCAAGCAGTAAGCACAACATCCGCTGTTCATCTCTGGCACCCCCGGTGCAGGAGGGAGTGAGGCTCCAATGGATCTGCAAGTACAATTATCCCCCACAACCCCTACCTGGGCCACCCACAGGACATGGTATTGATGCTGCAAAAGGTCAAAGGAGCACACAGAAATTTCCTCGTCCTGAAAACACACCTTCCTGGTGCTCTGCCTCACGTTTTTGGGAAAGGCTCTGGGAACCCTCACTTTTAGCCTGACGAGACACCCAAGCAACTCACCCCATAAGTGCCATAGCTAGCTAAGTGCAAGCCATCTCCTCCTGGTCTGACGAGCCTCACACAAAGCCTGCTTTGCATTTCTGTGATTCTTACCAAAAACAGATAGGTAGGCATTCCCTGCCCCACAGACCATTACCGTTTGGGATGGCCACATCATCTTTGGGCAGCAGGGAGTGCACCTCTGCATGGTGTACAATGCCTGATGGGAATAACCAAGCTGCTCAGCAAGCTCAACTCCTCAACGCTTGCCCTTTATTCCTTTTCCTCCTCAACCAACAGGTGAGGGCATGCTTTAGGAAAAAAAGTTAGTAGGGGTCAAACCCAGCACCCCCACAACACTGATGGATCAGAGGACCACATCATAGAATCCAAGAGCAGGGGACAAACCAGCATCTCAGAAGGCCTCTCTGAGTCCTTTTAGTTCTTTAACCTAAATCACATGAATCTGACAAAAGGAGGAATTGCCTCAGGGCAGACTCAGCTGGCAGGAAGGAAATGACATGACTTCCAACACGACCGAGTATTTGCCACGTTACACCCACGTTCAGGAAATAACCTCACAGATGAGCCAGGACAGCGATGCCCTCTCGCTCCGGAAAGCCAGGTTAAGTGCGGTGGCTTCTCATCGCTTCCAGGAAAACACCAGATGTTCGGTGAGGTCAGGAAACGCTTCCAAGAAGCATAACTCCTCCTTCCTGGTTTTGAGATTACGCGTACAAGTTTGGTCAGTGCGGAGTTTCCCGTGTGCAGACGCAGCTACACCACTGGCACCGGTAATTTTTAGTATGGAGGAAGGTAATTCAGACAGACATCGACAAGTATCGATCTTCAAAGACATTCTCAGATTACTTACAAAATGAGGATGATCATACGCTATTTATCTGCCTTTAAAGAGGAACCTGTCCACTTTTTTCCTAAGGATAATCACCTAGGATAAGAAGGAGAGGACCTGAAGTTACTGCCCTTTAACCAACGTACATGAGGCAGGGAGAGAAAAGAAAGAAAAATATCAGCAAGGTCAGTTTGCACTGGGGTGAGGAATGGACTGAGCAGGAAACTGCCCCTTTACGGTCACTTTTTGCCCCTGTTCCTGATGTTGAAATCCAAGAGCTAATGAGAACAGATGGGTTCATCCATGCTGTTGGGGTCTGGATACTAATGCAAGTCATTTAATGGTCAAGAGGTGTCATGGGGTGCATTGATTAATTAGCAGAATTAGGAGGAGAGTGACTCTACCGGCACAACAGCTACTAATGATAGAGCCCCGATCGGTTGGGAAGCATATCCAAAAGGAAGATGAGGCAACTGTAGGCTCGCAGCTCACCTTCACTGCAAGCAACAAAGCAGCAGCTCTTCCAGAGGGCTTGTGTGCATCTCCCACCTCCCGCTAGGAAGGGATGTGTCCAGGATGAGTGTCTACTGGGCCAGGCGTCCCCCGGGAGGGACTCCGGATTCCCTGGGGATGGAGGTGGCCCCCCTCCATCAAGCCAAGAGCGTGGCTGCAGAGTGACAAGGGGGAAGGTCAGCAAATGGGCGCTGTTTCTCAAAGGATCTGCTGGTTTAAGCACTGCTTTCCCCTTCTGCAAGGGGACCTACAAACCCTTCCAGACCTGCCCAAGCAGGCACAGCCTCCCTGCACGAGTTTTCTGCTTTCTACCTTTTGAGGATACACATATTTTGATGAGAATGGGATCTTTAACCCCTCTGAGGTTTTGATTTCTCCTTGCCTCAGTTTCCTACCTGTACAAATAAAACCTCCCCTGATCCATTTCAAGCATAACCTACTCTGAGCATGAAATACCTCTCCCTGTGTGTCTACAGGGTCTGGGAGAAAGGAAAAAAAAAAAAAAAAGCAAGCTTGTTCTGGGTCTTTTTTACACTACTGGAAAACAAACAAAAAAAATAATTAACAAAAGCGACTCCTGGGAGAGCAGAGCTGCACTTAAGACAAGCTTCCCAGGTGCCTGGAGGAGTGCAGGGAATGATGATGAAATAGCTGTATCCTATATACACACATTTGTTGGAGCACATACTGACACAGCTGGGAGACACTGACAGCTCTGCAGAGTAAGACTGATTTCTGAGCACTGAAAATCTTGGTGGAAGGCTTAGGCGTCAAAATTATCCAGCCAATCTGACAGAGCGGTCATAATTTGGGCATCTAACATTCTCAGTAATGCCTGAGCCACAAATTACTGTTCTGCATCAGCAGAAAACAGAGATCTTAATGCTTTTTGTTGACATGTCAGACTTGATCACTGGCTATAGTGATTTGGAAGACGAGAGGTGCTTTTTGCACCACGCTTACTGCCAATGAAGATACAGGCGCAGGGCAAAGAGGGGGAAGAACAAACTGTTCTCCAGTTTGTTAGTTTTCTCCAAGCTCTAAAATACCGTTTCTGGGGTTCTCCGAGGAAACAAAGAAAAAGCAAACCCATGCTCTAAAGTACAGCTAAACCTGCCAGCAGTGTAAATGCAAGCAAGTGAAATAAAACCCAGTATACTATTTCTTCCTCTTAAACTAAAGATGGAGCAGACTTTGGGTTGTGTCTCAAATTTCAGCAGAGGATGGTACCACAAAGACTGTGAAAACAAAACCTTCTACCCCACTCACCTCTGTTGGTTGGTTACTTTTGTCAATAAACCACATGCAAAACGTGACCCAGAACCACAGCGACTACGGACCGATTCTTCCGGTTCACAGCCCGTAACGCCAAGTATTTTACAGCACGACAACGAAAGCCATGCACCACTAAGCAAAATGGGGGCAGTAAGCTGCAGCCCACACCCAAGCTCCAGAAGGAACAATTCAGATTCCAAATTTCACTGCGTAGACAAGGAGGGTAAGATGCACATGATTTTTCAACTGATGGGCTCTCACTCTTTTCCCCCCACAACAGCCACATGGAGAACTGCAGTGGAACTGGAAGGGTACCCAAAAATGCAGGTGCTTTTAAAAAAAAAAAAAAAAAAAAGAGTCTTCCTCCCTCCTTATGCTGACTTTTATAGCAAAACCAAGACTGGATTCCCAAGCATCTGTTGGGGTGAGGTACATCCAAATACTCCATGGAGTATCCCTGCTGGTTTAAGAGACCTGTCAGTCATCGAGGCCACCGTTTACCTGCTTAAGGTGGCTGCGGTCACCAGGCTTGAGCGAATCGGCTTCACCCGCTCCGCTGTGCATCAGGAGAGACAGCTGAGTTATGGCAGAGCACAGGGCTGCGCGGGCCTCAAGTCTGCAGCACCACCACCATTCTGTATTTATTTACATGCTGCGCATTCCTCGCAAACTGCTGACCAACAGCTGCTTTCTGGAGAGAAAGACTCCCTTCGCCGAGCAGCGCTGTCACTAGGGCACAGAGGTTGCTCCTCAGTGAGCTGACTAAAGTCCTTGCTGCCACGGTAGACAGTATCACATCTCCCACTTGCACTGGAAGCGTTGGACCTTTTTATTAACACAGTTTGCTTGATACAGGAATAGGAGTCTGGGGGAAAAAAAAAAAAAAGAAAAATCCTGGGTTTTATTCCTTCTTCTGCCCTCGGCCATTGTGTCTGTTCCTGGCCCAGCTCCACTTCAACCAACTGCTCCATCTTCTATTTGCAGGTAGTTTGTCCAAAGCTGTAGCCACCACCTTGGCCGAGAGGGTAAAGCACCCGCAAACAAACTCCCCTGAGCCTGACGATGTGTCACAGGCAGATTACCCAATAGTCTTGTGTGGGAAACCCTCCCGTCCCATGAACAAACATTGTGACCCCATTGTGGGGCACAGCCCTGCTCCTCACCTTCCCTTTGTGTGACCAGCGTGAGGACCAAGCTCTCACAAGGACCCTCTGGAGGGTTCACGGTTCAGAGCAGCCTGACTAGACATCCTCCTTCCAGAAGAAGTCGCAAAATCCTGAAAAATCCTTCCCAGCATTACAACACCATCATCACCACCTTGACTCTTCCTGGTGCCACAAGCAGACAGCAGTGGCACCCAGCGAAAGCTACCTGGGTACAGGACGTCAGCTCTGAGATAACAACACAGGGGCAGCTGGTGCCACCAAGGAATGTCCCTTAGGAGTTCACAGCACCAGTGATTTTCAACTTCAGGTCAAGAACAACCACCTCCCTTTCTCCTTCCTCCCAGCCAGCTTCAACGCTTTGCCTTTGCAAGGTCATAAACCCAGCCTACACCAAGTAGCTATTTCCAAAACCAGATCAAGCTACTACTCAAACTTCAACAGCACCTCAGAGGGATGTAAGCAGAGGTCCGAGAGCTGAGGCAAACCGTTACCAGCAACAGACCCCTCCTTTTGAGCCCAAAGCCCCTTCAAGCTGTTGCAGGAAGGAGCAGAGGCAGGAGAAATTAAACACAGCTCCGTTCTGCTGTAGCGCATCAGCAAGCTTCCAGCCCAGGCTGTGAATCAATGACAGTTTGTAGTATTTCATCTCTCCTCTCCTTGCCGTGCCTGCCACAAGATCTCTTTACCCTCGGACTTTGAAGCGAGCTGCTACCTTATTTAATTTGCTACCCCCGACGGGTGAGGCACAGTGGCATTTTGGTTTCTTAAGGTTGCTGCATACATGATTTTCCCATTAATTTTCATCCTGCTTCAAGCAAATGGTGCAGACAGCAAGGTCCAGTGGTCGTTCCCACTAATAGCAAGAACAAGCTAAGCAGATGAATTCACTTTGTAAGAAGCAGTACAAACTCATTAGGCTGGGAAGAAATACAGGTGGTAAGATAAATAAGAGAGTAACCTCATCATCAAGAGAGTATGTTTAATGGTAACCAGGGAAAAAAAACAAGTACTTGACATGAATTTCACACATGAGTTTCAGATTCTGCACTGAAAAAAAGGCAAATAACTTGTCAGCGTGTCTCCAGCAGTTTCCCCTGTGCCACGCTCCGTGCCTGGATATTACCCCTGTGCTCCCAGCAATGCGATGCACTTCACCCAGCTCACCTACCGCCCTTCCGGGAAGGCTGGAGATGAAGCTGAGTGCCCAAACAGGCTCCTCACAGACAGTCTGTGAGGGACAAGCAAAGCGCAGCCAGCAGCAGACCATTTATCACCAAAACAAACCCCTAAAACAATCCCTCAGCTCTCTCAGCCCCGATCTGAGGCAAAAAAAAAAATACTACACCATCTCCCAAAGGCTAATCTGGGCAAGAAATTGCACAACCCTATGTGGAGCAAAGCTCCTGGGGTTGGCCACTGTGGCCTCTACAAGCCCCATGGCCCATAAGGTACCTGTCTCTGTCTTCAAGGAAATCACTGCCTCAGCACGTCTTTATTCTCCGCCCACCTAACCAAAGACTTCTACCATCTGGCTGGAGAGACATCCTCAGTGCTTACGTACCCACGTAACCTCCTCTTGGTTTTGGGGCTCAGATGGGTTTCTGAGAGCCCCAACCCTGTGCCCTCCTGCCGTGGGCTGCGGTTTCAGGGAGCTTTCCCGTTTCCCAGCATTTTCCTGACCCCTAGTGACAAGACGTGGCTGTACAGCAGCCACTTAACATGCAGCACCCAACTCTCCCCACATAAACAAGGAGCAAAACTCACTCTTTAAGATGGAAGGAAGGTTTCCAGATCCATCAAGATACTCACCCTCCACAACCCCTACAAATTTGCCAGAAAATCCAACCTGTTTAGCAAAGAAACTCAAATTTGGACTGAAAGTCAGGAAACAAGCTGAAAACAAGAAGTTTCCCTTGCACCGGGCTCCGGCTCTGCCCAGGGAAGCAGGGTTACAGGATTAATCCCTCACCAGACTGGACGGTGCAAGGGGTGGGGAGGAGGCAGGTTTTATGTATTACCTTCCCCTGGGGCAAATGCATCCTGTTGCAGGGAACAGAGAGACCTTGGCAGGGCAGCAAACCACATGATCTTATTGCCGTCCACCGTGGAGCAAGCTCCTGGAGACCTGGAGGACAAAACACGTGACACAGCAGTACATCAGCGGCCAGGGCCCGTGGCCCTTGTTTTTGTCATGCCACTTGGTTTCAAGGGCAAACGCAGAGCCAAAGCAGGATTATTCTGGCTCAACTCTTGAGTTTTCAAATCTAATTCATGTCAGGCATCTTCGTGCATCAGCTGGCAATGGGCTGTCTCTTCCAGCACCTGTCTGACACTGGAGAAGGCACCCGTGGCAACATGCACTCAGGTACTTTGGACTTAGGTTTGCACCATCCTCCTCCCCTGGGAAACATCCCTCCAATGCAACATCTTCACTACGAGATGCTATGATATTCCACTATCTTGCACACAGCTGTCTCCCACTTTGGTATCCATGTTTTCTACACACTGGATGTAGTTACACCATTTTTATTGCCATTCTTTTCCAATCTAGCCTTCTCCAGGGGTACCTGCACCCTGCGTGACCCCAAAGTCCTTTCCCTAAAGCATCGTGTGAGCAGAGCAGAGAAGCTTCCACTTGTACCAGCCTCCCATTTACTTTATTCATTGTGCTGAGGCCAATTCCCAGCCCTCACTGACTTTGATAAAACGATGCTACAAGAGGAAGTCTCACACCGGAATAATTAATGATTCATCTCTACTTATTGGGCCCTTTTGTCAACTTAAACTTGTCACAACTGCCATAAATCCCTTCCAGTGCTAAACAAACTCTTTAATTAAATCTATTGTGCCACAGGAGCAACACTTCAGATACCAGGGGAGTAGTCAGTTATGAAAGAAGTTGGCCCACGCTGGCTTAACACACCCTTTGGGGGCTGGGGTTCGGCAGGGGATTGTGACCCCGTCCCAAGCTAATCGCTCAGAAGCCGTTAACATGGATGCAAACTCTGAAAATGTATTCCTGGTGAATTCCTGAAGCACTGCAGCTGGTTAATTGTTTCCCTGCTGACTAAGCAGTTGTTTCCCCCTACGCACGAGTTTCAGTCTCATCACAGGAGCAACCGCAAAACCATAAATACACAGGCATTTCAATACCCACCAGGCAAAAAATCTGTTCCCGCATTTCCTGGGTTGCTACCAGCCATCCTGCCCTGGGTCTTCCCCAGCCAGGAGCAGAGACATCCTGGATTTTCACACTCTGTCTCCAGATGCAGCCAGAAGTGGACCTGGGAAGTGGAAGAACAGAGCAAGCACAAATGAAGTTTCTCCCTTTTTCTGCCCTCACCTACTTTCAGCCCAAGAGATGTTCACGTGACGTGCGCTTTCTATTTCGTAACCCCCACCGGGTCCCTCCTGGACGCGACAGACAAACCTCTCCCACGCAGCGTCGGAGGATGCCCACCCTCCTTCCAAAGTACAATGTACACCAAACGCCCAGCGCTCCAACTGCACCTTGAAGATAAATCCCCCATCTATCGGCGGCATCAGCAAACATCCCGCTGCCGAGCCAGCGGCTCTGCCGACAGCCCATCCAACACAAACCTGCCTTGCAGCAAACAAGGTGGCAGAAGCCACAACTCTCTTTGCTGGTTAATCCCATTTGCCTCGTGGGATGGCCCAAGATGAAAAGTCAGGACGAATTTACCATGACTCGAACCATGCTAACGCCAACCCAGCCGCCAGCGGTTCCTGATGGACGCCTGGAAAAGCACACCTGCGGGAAGATGACTTTGAGCACATCTGTAATGCTGTTAAGTGAGGAGCCAGCATGGACTATGGGGAAATTTAAAAAAAAAATAAAGAGTCAAACCACGTAGGGAAAAGAACACCACCACAAAGGCCACTTGTTGCTGTATTGGAGAGTTGCAAGCTCCTGCAGGGAGCTTCCCTCTCCTGGAAGCAGCAAGGATCCCGCTCTCCACATCTCGACAGCAAGCAGTCACACATTGGAGCCAGCAGCCTCAGAGAAGGAAACGAGCATCCCTTTTCCCTCAAAGGGACCGTGAAGATGTTTCAGGGAATGTGAAATGAGAAAGGGAGAGGGCAACTCAAAAAGAAAAAGCAAATGTTGAGATGGAAGATAGCACACGGATCTCAACCCAAGCAGCTTTCAGGGCCAGGTACGTTTAAAGAAGTATTGATGAAATGAAAATAATAGTAGTGAATGGCTCCCTCCAAATAGGCAGAAGCCATGCAGACGTGGGTTTAGCTGCCACTGACCCAGCCCCAAGAATCACAGCTCTGAAATACACAATGAGGGAGGAAAAAACAAAAAAAAAGAATTATCTGTTGCCAGCGAGCAAACCCTCCCCTTGCACAGTGCTGCAAACTGCTCTGAGCAAACACCTTGCCCAATATCGCTTAATTAATCATTGAAAGCAAGTCCAGAGAGTCTCATCTCAAACAGAGAAAGTAAAGCTGTGTGGAGGGGGAGTTTCATGCACTTAGGGGTTCACGAGCCAGAGTCAGCCAAAGGATTCACCCCCCCTCCAGGCACAATCTTACACCGTAGATGGAGGAAAATCACAACTGTCCTGTTGATGCTTTCCAGCAAAAGCCCATCCCTCCATGTGAGATCTCACGGGTAAATTTGGCAGTTAAGGCTTGATTTATAACCTAGGAGCACAAATGCCATTACAAAGGAGCTGGGTAATCAGTAGACACAGTATAATTAATCGTTTTTCTCCTGATGCTCTCCAACCACAGAAATTCTCACCTCTAATGAGCTGAAGTGTCTGTCAGTTGCTCTGCAGCGGCACGACACGTACTGGCAAGGAAAATGAGATCAGCTCCCAGCTGTGCTGGAACAAAATCCAAGAGGGAAAGCAGGGTACTGCGGGAGATGGGCTATTTGCTTCCTCCCCATCTCCAAATCAACAGGGAGGCCAACAGAGGCACTGTCACCTAGCCAAGGTGCATTCAAGGCCCTGACACGTCACCATCGCCAAAACAGCCACTGCATTTTCCTGAGAAAACTGCAGTCAAGCTCACCTGAATGTGGCTGTTATCTGCAGCGCCCGTATCCCCACCCGCAACTCCCCAACAACATCATTGCTTCCTTTACCTCCTGCTCATGCCGCTATTTACAGGGCTGCACTGATGAAACTGCCAGGCCTGCAATTCAAACTTATGCTAAGGAAACATTCTGCTGGTCTTTCCCAACCTTACAAACAATCCCACCTCCCGATTTCATTCCTGGAAACCACACAGCATCCCCTCCTCTTCTCATCCATATCAAAGCTCCCAGCTCCATAGCTGCACATAATTATTTTCTTCAGGTGCTGCATTGCTCTCCGAATCTTTTCTCCCCGGACACACATTCAGGGTCTCCCAGGACCCAAAATCTGCTCGTTTTTCCTTTTCATTACCCTGGTAAGCAAATCTATAGAGGGCAAAAAAGGAAAGGAAGAATTTGCTTCCCTCTAAACTGCGTGCTGGAGAAATAAATTATCTCTGTGGCACCCACAAACCCTAACAGCAGGAAACAGAACGTGCACAACAGCCCATACAAGGGATGCGTGTCACACTATACTAAAAGATTTCCAGAATCAGTTGTTTCAAGGGTAAAGCAATAGCAGGGCGCTGAATACCTGTCTACCACGTACATCAGCACGGTACAAAATTGTTGTCAGCGCTGGAAAATTGCCCATCATGTAGGTGAGTGCGTTCAGCAGACAATGAGCTGCAGGACACGGGCACAAATCCGGCGGGCCTGGAGAACAAAAACACACCAGGGAGCAGCACACAGCATCCGTGCCGACACAGTTCCCTTGGCAACAGGAGAAAACACCTTAAAAATGCTCAGGAGTGTTGTGCCACACACCCTCTCCTCCGCTACCCCGGCTCTTGGGTCCACGTGCTGAGAATATAATCCAGGCTGTCCCCAGATAACCATGGGCCGAGGGCCGCGTTATCACCGCAGAGTGACCAAAGGGCCGGGAGGCACACGCGCTCAGCCAGGATGACTGTCACGCTCATCACACGTGTTGCCAGCTGCGGCTTTAACCACCCATTTGCCATCCCGTTCTGCCGAAGAAAGTGACCTTAGAGGAGAGGGACGGGTGGCTGGGGGTGGAGACATCACCGCTTGCAGCACCAAAGCGACCCCCCTGTAGGACCCCAAGCCCCACGGGCCCGCAGGACCCCGCAGGCAGGATGAAGGCTGCGGGGCAGTGCCGGGAAAGC